>NW_023461909.1:0-1666 GCF_013731165.1 Rhagoletis pomonella
TGCGTTTCGGTTTTCCACCTCCTTAATGAAGCCATACGCGTTTTCAACGGCCTTAACTGAAACACAAAAACTCTATAATTATAAGCTTTCAAAGTGCAGAAGAGTAGTTGAGAATGCATTTGGCCACTTGAAAGGACGATTCCGTCGTGTTGGAAAAGGTTTAGACAACCGTATTGGGAAGGCACCCATCATTATTAGAGCCTGCTGCGTCTTGCGCAATTATTTAAATGAAATGAACGACACTATAAATGACATGTGGTTGGAGAGATTGCAAGAAGTGAACAGAAATCTCGAAAATCCTGAATATGTTACAATAGTTGGAGACAATCAACCCTCAGCTGAAGAAATAAGGCAAGGACTATGCAATTATTTTAGTGAGTACAATTTTTATTTGTTCATTTAATTCATTTTCATTTATTTTTTATTTACAGTGAATCAACCAAATGGCCTCGTGTTGTTTGTTTTAAATATTAGTAATGTTTTTAGAGCTAAATTTCTTTTGTTATTTATCTATAAAAATACCGTCCAAGCTTTAACCAAAACCTTAAAAATCACTTGGGGTATTCACAACGGTGTCGTAAGTGTCATATTGTTGTAAACTTTAAAAGCTTAAATAAATGCTTAGAGAAGTTAAACCCACAACCAACTATTTTTTAACAGTGCGAAAATGCATAATATGACTTTGATGGTACTTTGCGAATCCTTTTGATATATTTCTTAGGCGTTTAAAGTTTACGACATACAACAATACGACACTAACGACACCGTTGTGAATCCCCCCAAGTGATTTTTAAGGTTTTGGTTAAAGCTTGGACGGTATTTTTATAGATAAATAACAAAAGAAATTTAGCTCGAAAAACATTACTAATATTAAAAAAAAAAAAATCAACACGTGGTCATTGGGTTGAGGCACTGTATATACTTTTTGTTAGTTAATAACTGCACTTGAGTCATAGGCAAAAAAATGATTTTTCCGTTTTTCGAAATTAACCTCCGAAATCGAGATATGGGCCTTCGAAGTTCGAAATAGGACCTTTGGTAAAAAATTATATTAAATTATTGCATGTATGTAAATAACTAAAAACCTAAAAATATAGGCGCAGTCCACCTTTAATTTAAATGGTATATAAATTTTTTTGTGCAGACCTATATTACAGGTGCTATAAGGGGTCAAAGTTCAGGTCTTCGAAAAATTAATTTCCTTATATTGCAAACAATTTTGAACTGATTTAAAAAGAAAATATACTGTTGTAAAGGTGATTAAATCCGCTTTCTTTCGATATGCATATTTGTATACATCGTATATAAAACTTTTAGAAAAAACACATTTAAATGAAAAAATACCTTTTTTTATTAAAAAAACATATTTTAAACAAAAAAATTACTAACCGATTTCTAGAAATATGCATATCAGAAGAAAGGGGATTCAATCACCTTTACAACGATACCAATTGTTTAAATATCGGTTAGTCATTTTTTTGTTAAATTTTTTTTTTATAAAAAAAGGTATTTTTTCATTTAAATATGTTTTTTCTAAAATTTTTATATACGAAGTATACAAATATGCATATCTAAAGATAGCGCATTTAATAAATTTTACAACGATGTAAATCTTTTTAAAATCGGTTCAAAATTGTCTGAAATATTAAGTTTTTCATTTTTCGAA
>NW_023461909.1:1766-22279 GCF_013731165.1 Rhagoletis pomonella
TGCGTTTCGGTTTTCCACCTCCTTAATGAAGCCATACGCGTTTTCAATGGCCTTAACTGAAACACAAAAACTCTATAATTATAAGCTTTCAAAGTGCAGAAGAGTAGTTGAGAATGCTTTTGGCCACTTGAAAGGACGATTCCGTCGTGTTGGAAAAGGTTTAGACAACCGTATTGGGAAGGCACCGATCATTATTAGAGCCTGCTGTGTCTTGCACAATTATTTAAATGAAATGAACGACACTATAAATGACATGTGGTTGGAGAGATTGCAAGAAGTGAACAGAAATCTCAGCTGAAGAAATAAGACAAGGACTATGCAATTATTTTAGTGAGTACAATTTTTATTTGTTCATTTAATTCATTTTCATTTATTTTTTATTTACAGTGAATCAACCAAATGACCTCGTGTTGTTTGTTTTAAATATTAGTAATGTTTTTCGAGCTAAATTTCTTTTGTTATTTATCTATAAAAATACCGTCCAAGCTTTAACCAAAACCTTAAAAATCACTTGGGGGATTCACAACGGTGTCGTAAGTGTCATATTTTTGTAAACTTTAAAAGCTTAAATAAATGCTTAGAGAAGTTAAAACCACAACCAACTATTTTTTAACACTGCGAAAATGCATAATATGACTTTGATGGTACTTTGCGAATCCTTTTGATATATTTCTTAGGCGTTTAAAGTTTACGACATACAACAATACGACACTAACGACACCGTTGTGAATCCCCCAAGTGATTTTTAAGGTTTTGGTTAAAGCTTGGACGGTATTTTTATAGATAAATAACAAAAGAAATTTAGCTCGAAAAACATTACTAATATTTAAAAAAAAAATCAACACGTGGTCATTGTATATACTTTTTGTTAGTTAATAACTGCACTTGAGTCATGGGCAAAAAAATGATTTTTCCGTTTTTCGAAATTAGCCTCCGAAATCGAGATATGGGCCTTCGAAGTTCGAAATAGGACCTTTGGTAAAAAATTATATTAAATTATTGCATGTATGTAAATAACTAAAAACCCAAAAATATAGGCGCAGTCCACCTTTAATTTAAATGGTATATCAATTTTTTTGTGCAGACCTATATTACAGGTGCTATAAGGGGTCAAAGTTCAGGTCTTCGAAAAATTAATTTCCTTATATTGCAAATAATTTTGAACTGATTTAAAAAGAAAATATATTGTTGTAAAGGTGATTAAATCCGCTTTCTTTCGATATGCATATTTGTATACATCGTATATAAAAATTTTAGAAAAAACACATTTAAATGAAAAAATACATTTTTTTATAAAAAAACATATTTTAAACAAAAAATTACTAACCGATTTCTAGAAATATGCATATCAGAAGAAAGGGAATTCAATCACCTTTACAACGATACCAATTGTTTAAAAATCGGTTAGTCATTTTTTTGTTAAATTTTTTTTTTTTATAAAAAAAGGTATTTTTTCAATTAAATATGTTTTTTCTAAAATTTTTATATACGATGTATACAAATATGCATATCTAAAGAAAGCGCATTTAATAAATTTTACAACGATGTAAATCTTTTTGAAATCGGTTCAAAATTGTCTGAAATATTAAGTTTTTCATTTTTCGAAGATCTGACCTTTGACCCGGTATAGCACCTGTAATATAAGTTTTCACAAAAAAATTATATACCATATAAATGAGAGCAAAAAACCGACCATGTCTGCATTTTTACTTTCTTTTGCGTTTTACATGCAATAATTAAAAATAATTTTTTACCAAAGGTCTAATTTCGAACTTCGAAGGCCCATATCTCGATTTCGAAGGCTAACTTCGAAAAACGGAGAACTAACTTTTTTTTACTTATGACCCAATCTCTTTAAAAAAGTTGGTTTGGTCCAATAGCAGGCGAGTGCTGTACAATTTTATTAATTTCTATTTAAAAATGATAAAATACCAACTTTTAACTCCTTGTTATCCATGGCTATCTCCCTCAGTGTGTCAGCTTTGTCTTTTTCTATCTTCATCCACTCTTTTTCATTTTCCTCACTCCTCTGAATATGTTGGCTTATCTCCGCTGACAACCCATCAAATTTTTCTAATATTTTCTTCTGTAAAGTGCCCATTGTTTTCTTTCTTTTAGGCTCAACCGCAGAAGCTGAGCTGCTAGGCATTGGTGATGATGGCGATGATAGCGGCGGTGACGGTGTGGTTGGCAGAGGAGTGAGAGGTGATGACAGCGGCGGTGACGGTGTAGGCAGCGGTGTGGTTGGCACAGCAGGAAGAGGTGATGCCAGTGGTGACGAAAATGTTCGGCAATACTGGGGTCAGTGGTGATGGCTGGGATGCTATGTCGGCTTCTGTTTAAAAGAAAAAAAAAAACACAAATAAGAATGAAATAAATAAAATCAGCATTAAATAAATACATATGTGCATATGTGCTTGTATCGAAGTTAAAAAGATAGGGAACGGTTTAGTTATTTGTACATCAATTTTGGGTTGATGTGCAAAACGTGAGACCCGAATAAAAAAAATAAACCTAGCTGAGCTGTCAAACGCAAAAAGTATCAACGAATTATCTCTACAAAAGGTGTTCAGCCCCTCTTCTTCGGTAACACAGAAAGGATAATTGTACTTAGTGAGGATTATAATCCTTTCGCAAAAAATCCCAATTTCTCCTATGTTTAAACAGCTCCCAAGGGGTCTGTGGGGGGATGGGTTAAGTTTTGAGTGGAACATTTGTTTTGAAGCACCACCGTATGTCTGTGCTCGTGCAAAATCGAAGTGTACCTTCGCACTTAAACCTGCAACTAAACGAGCTGTTCTAGCATGTACACAGACGCGTCACTCTGCTACAAAACAAATGTCTCCACTAAACACATTACGGCTTTTAGTAAGGCACATTCCAAAAACGCATACATACCGCTGATGTTTTCAAGCGTCAGCTCGCAAAACATGTTGGCCTTAAATCCACCGATTATCTGGTGCACCCTTGCTTATAAAGGCCACGTTGAGGGTGATCCACCAGAAGGTCCCATAGCCAATTTCTCTTTTCTATTAACGAATTAAATTTTTAGTGGTTTAGAATATTATTCCTTTATTTCTTCTGACCTGTAGCGTTGCGTGAAGTTCGCCAACTTCACCTGCACATCCCGGGCGCTGTAGTTGTGGCCACACTTTGCCAGCTCGTTCGCCATCTCCGCGTAGATGTGGCCATTCTTCCGTGCACCGCGGAGATCAGCAACGCGCTCTTGCCACAAATCAAGAATGGCCACTTCGCCATCCTCTGCCCAAGCCAGTCTCCTCTTTCTTGGTTTTGGAGGTAATCGAACTGAAATACATACATATGTGTTTTTAATAAACATTACACAAAACCATTTGTGTTTATTTACTCACCATTCAGATTGTTCTGCATCCTGCAGTTAAAATTAATTTTTTTTTGTGTTTTAATTGTTTTGGTTCCAATAAGAAAATAATAAATTTATGTCAAACAGCTGATTGTCATTTAACACTGAACACACCAAAACTAAGAAAACGAACTTACCTAACAGAGTTGCATTGGAGTTTTTGCTCGATTAAACATTCAATTAATTACCAATTGAGCAATTTATAATTGAAATTTTGTATGGCAAATCGATCTTAATTAGTGCATTAATTGAGAAAGCTTGGATAATTGCTCGATTAACTGCCTGTTTGAAAGTAGTATTAGCTACCGCTTAGACTTTGTTGCTTTTTAAATTTTTCCTAATAAACCATCGCGGTACAAAGCTCAATACAAAAAAAATATAATAATATGTAGGTTTTATTGGCGAGATCTGGGGGCTGATCGGATACGTCCTCACGGGTGAAAATCTTAACGATGGTGTCTACAATTCAAAGTTTTAGTTGACATTTCTTTTTTATCTGTATACATGTGTGTGTGTGTGTGTATTAGGTGTGTACAAAGTAAGTGGATAAGTGAAATGTCAAAGCGTTTGGTTTAAAATGTAAGTTTGTGAGCGTGTTAGGATGTGGCGCCGATGGGGACATCTGTGGGCGCCTGTGAATGATATTTTCGCGATCAGAAGTGCCAGCCTTGCCATCGCTAAAGGACGCATTTCTTCTTTATTGACGCTGTAGCCGCCTAAGCGATTATGGCCGAGGAGGCCTTCCTCTTCCTCTTTTACCAGCATCGCGGCCTGCGTTGAATATTTTCAGAGCAGGAGCGTTTCTGTCCATCATCAGATACTTTCATTGTCCATGAATTGTACGACTCGACAACATTAGCATTGTCTACTGTCGTGCTGAAATAAGTAAACGACGAAAATTGTCGAAAACTATGCAGTGCTGCCAAGTTCTTCCGTTTTAATACACTAGTCGAGTGGAAATTTTAGGCAATGACGCTAAATTTTCGATACGATTCGACTCTCGAAAAACGACTTGCATTCGGCACGACACTCGCAATGAGACTGGTTGTTTTTCAACCTCGTAATCGGTATTCGTACCTCGTCATAGTCAGGCGGTGGGACAGCTACTCCATCATCATCGACTGGGGACTCGGGTTCGTCTTCTTCACTACTGTCAGCGCTGCTACCATTCAGTAGGTTGTAAAAGTGTTCCCTCCACAATTTAAGTACATTCCGGACATTGGTCACTAGGTCGCCATTGTTGTTCTTAAAGGTGTTCGCCCCGGTCTTGAAACCTTCCGTAAGTCGAATTATAGAAAGTAGAATTTTCGGTTGTTCTTCCAGTCGGCCAGCATCTCAAGCTCTTCTCACTCACATATTTCTGCCTCTCTCTTCTTATTGCGGCAAATACGTCTCGCTTCCTTCTTCAGTTCCCTATAACGGTCCCACATGGCTCGCGTTGCTCCCGATCGTATTCTTCATCGTACCATGTGTTCTTTCGGGCTCGCTGAAATCCAACTACTTCTTCGGCGGCGGTACTTAATGAGGCGGGTGCGTATCTTGGATACAACAAGATAGTGGTCCGAGTGGATGTTTGGCCTTTGGAGTGTACGTACGTTTAAAATGCTTGAAGCATGCCTTCCGTCTATCACAACATAATCGATTTGGTTTCTCGTTTTTCGATCTGGAGACAGCCATGTAGTTTGGTGGATGTTCTTATGCTGGAGCCTAGTACTACATATTACCATGTTTCGGACCCCGGCGAAGACGATCAGCCTCAGTCCGTTATCGGACGTTTCGTCGTGGAGGCTGAATTTTCCGACAGTGGCGCCAAAGATCCCTTCCTTGCCCACCTTGACATTAAAATCGCCAAGCACGATTTTGACATCGTGTTGGGGGTAGCGCTCATATGTACGTTCCAAGCGCTAACAGAAGAGATACTTGGAAGTCTCATCTTTCTCTTCCGTCGGGCATGGGCGCAGGTGTGCGAGATGTTGACGAATCTAGCTTTGATGCGGATTGTGGCTAGACGTTCGTCCACCGGGGTGAACACCAGTACTCGGCGACAGAGTCTCTCTCCTACGTGGCAACTGTAGTAGACGTTGCAAGGCTTCACGCTTCACGGCATGCCGCTCTACTCAAGCGGTTTGTCAAACTTAAGAGCTAAATAAATCACACAAGCTGCTGATTAACCCTGCTTTAGTATTTTCCCATACACTTTTTTGTAGATGAAAAATAAATTTCAACTTAAATATCGATATTGCGGGTAAAGTATCGATGCCTTCGATATATCGTTCTTGGAATATCGATTCAAAAAATCGATTATCGTGCCCTGAAATATCGATATTCAGAATAATCGATACGATATCGAACATTCCTAGTTTTTTGGTACAAACACAGGATTGCATATCTCATATTTAAATAGCCAATATTGGCCATTTAAGAGCAGATTAAATGTATGATCTGAAAATGAATAGTGGGAGTTAATCAGCAATCTCTACTTAAGTAGGCCATCTGAAATTGAGCCTTAACCTGTGTAAAACTCGTAAGGCTTTCTGCACATTGGTCGTCCAATCATAGTTACTTCATCATCACAATCATGATATTTCAATTAATTTGGCGTCTAAAAATTGACTTGGAGCAGGTATTTTCTGTTTTTTTGGTTGATATTTTCGCGAAATATTTACAAAAACCTGCAATTTTTAAAATATGGACTGTGCTGCAACCATTCTAGAAATAATTTATCAGTAATATCTCTTCTTTTCTTTTCCTGAAATGTATTTTGTGCATGCACATAGAGACTTTTTACAATTTCGTCATGTTTTATAGTTAAAACGCTCACATTTATTGAATTTTATTGCAATTATCCATTTTTTAATAATTTCGACCGATTTTATGCCAAATAAACTAATTTTTATGCAATTTTAATGCAAATATTGACTTTTTCACTAATTTTGCCCCATAAAATATACAGCCCTAGGAGTTTTTCCTCATTTCTCTTTCCTCCTATCATGAATAAAAATTCCCTGAGGATTTTTCCTCTTTTCCCTAAATTTGGTGTAATAAAATGTTTAAACATTTCATTTTAGGTCCAAAACAAATACGAAACAGGTAGAAATCTTAATAAGCCTAATGGAAGCTAGGTTGTTTTAGTTTATTACATGAAAACGAGCGATTGAAATCAAAATTTTTCAATTCACATGTGTAGCTAAAAGACTAGATTTTAATTTAGCACTAATATTTAAATTTCCTGAGCACTAGTTTATTCATAATGTGGCTTCCAAAATTCACAGTGGCAACTGCACTTAGCAAAGGGTACTCTTATCCTATTTGCCCACTTATTTCGGGTTATTACAAGAAAACGCGCGATCTAAATTAAAATCTTTCAACTTACCCGTGTAGTTAAAAGATTGAGCTTTAATTTAAAACACAGATTTGAGCATTTATTAACAACTTTAATCTGAAATACTCTTTTATGTGAACACACACTTTTATGTGTAAAACACGCAAATTAAATGGCGGGAGTTGACTGTCAAACAGCTCTTCGAAAGTTCGAATTTCCTGCTCCCTAATTTTCGGGGAAAATGCCGCTCGCTGGTGGTTTCGAATAGGAGGATTTTATTCTAGAGAAAAGTAAAATCCGCTAGAAATGAAATCCTCGGGAATATTCAGAATTGGGCTGATAAACAAACAATGCGTGCACAACGATTAGCTAATGACAGTGCCGTACTTATCCGTTTCTGCATCTTTTACGATTTGCCGATAACGACAAGTGTGCAGATCTCCTTTGAAATGCATGAGCTCGGCCCAAAATGTCACGGCGAGACGATAACGCAACTATGATTTGACGACAAGTGTGCAGATAGCCTAAGTTAACGAGGTTTTTATGGGAAAATGTGTAAATAGGTGCGTAAAGCGGCTGTTTGCAAATCAACCAGGTTTTTGTGAAACAATTTTTGTTTCGTAGTATTTTCCATAACAGCCCGCCATCTTGTCTCTATCACTCTTGGCTAAAATACAATTGAAAAAGCCGAAAATAGCAGAAAACCAAAGCTAGTACCGCTAGTGGACGAAATTCTTTCTTCTTATTCACATATTATTGTTTTTTATTTGTTTTCAATATTATATAATACATTTTAGTACAAAATTTAACGCCCCTCGGCAACCCAGAAGTATGAGGTCGTTTGCGCATCAAACTCGTCTCGTAATTTTACGAGGGGCTGGTGAATGGAGCTCCATAGAAATTTTGACAGTTCATTTACAAGGCTCGTAAATTTAGGAGCTTTACGGGGTTTACGAGGCTTTTACGAATTTAAGGGAAGATCCATAAAGTCTTCCCATGCTAACGCGCGTTAAACCCGCAGAGCTACTCAGCATGATCCAACTACACAAGATCTGACAAGATGAAGCAAAACAAAATAGTTAGAGTATCGCTTAAACTCGTAAAGTATTAAACCGTGTAAAACTTGTAAGTTTACGAGGCTTTTATGGAAACGCCCCCTTTGTGAAAAGGTGAAAATAGATGCGTAAAGCGACTGTTTGACAGTTCAACCAGTATTTTGTGAAGCAATTTATGTTTCCTAGTATTTTCCCTAACAGCCCGCCATCTTGTCCTTATGACTCTTGGCTAAAATACAATTCAAATTGCCGAAAATTAGCAGAAAACCTAATTCAATACAGTTAGTGGATGAAATTTATTCATTTTATTCGCGTATTATTTTTCCATTTATTTTCATAATTTTATCATACATTATAGTATAAAAATTTCAGCCCCTCGGCTACACTGAAGTTTACGAAGTTGTTTGCGCATCAAATTTGCCTCATAAATTTACGAGGGGCTCGTAAATAGAGCTCCATACAAAATTTTGACAGTCCTTTTACGAGGCTCGTAAATTTAGGAGCTTTACGAGGTTAACGAGGCTTTTACGTGTTTAAGGGAAAACCCCTAGTCATTTTCTGAACAAAAAATAAATAAAGAATATAAAGACGAAGCATAAAGAAAAAGATTAGAGCAATTTTCGAGCGCATGTTTGTGCTAACCTATTTATTATTTTTGTACGTATTTTTGCAACCGATTACCGCACACTTCATTTCAAGAAATAAATGTAAGCAACAAAATAGAAACAGCAAACTTCAAGATTACGAACGTTACATACTGTTTTCTCAAATGCTATTGCAAATGGCTGCTTGTCAACCGATCAGATCTGTTCAAATTTAGTCTGTTGCAATAGCAGTCCGGTTTACAGGATTTAGTCAGAACTTACAGGAAGTCGTTCCTATTGACATAAAACCTGTAAGTGGGAACACTTTTGAGAGAGTAACTGGGCAACTGTTCCTAGTCAGAAGCTACAGGATTTAGTCCGGAGTTTTTTTCCTGTAAGTTCAACTGATTTGCATGTGCATCCTAAAACAGAAAGCGGTGGAAGCAAATAACCTTATATTTGTAAAAAAATGGAAGTAAACAACGAAAGATTTGATTTCAGCTAAATCAGTGTTGTTCAAATGACATGTAAACAAACCGATTGCTGGTTTTACAGAAAATAGTGCTTTTTGCGATCCCGTGCCCTTCTGGATCTGTTCTCCTTTTACTCTCACTTGAGAGAGTAAATTGTAGTTTGACAGTTCCACAGGTTTTAGTCCGAAGTTCAAAGGAACAGACTAATTGGTTCTTGGTCAGTGCTGCCGCTGTCACTTAAATTGAAGTTTTTCACTTCACCTTGGAAGCCTTCAATTCGTCACTTCATTTTATACCATGTTCTGACCGACATCGAAAACATGTTTTCGTTGCTAAAACTGGTTTTCGACCTAAAACATGTGTTTTCGTCCATATGAAATCTGTCAAACGAAAACCAGTTTTCGCTGAAAACTACTTGAAAACTCACGTTCCACTCATTCCAGTCGGTGTCTTCACTTGTTTTTTTCGATTATTTATCGAAGTGGAAGTCGTATTTTCTTATATTAAGGGCCGGTTACTCAATGTCTGGTTAACACTTATCTCCGGTTAAACATAGTTATCGACCGTTACCGACTCCCTGTTATATGCATGGAGTCGAAGACGTCGATAACGATGTTTAACCGCAGATTAGTGTTAACCAGACATTGAGTAACCGGCCCCTAATACGCTATTTCGTATTTATTGTTAATTGGCTGGCCAAACTAAAATAAGAATGAAAGTAAGAGGTTGCTAATGAAAAGAAAATGTGGGAAACGCATTTTGGTTTTGTTTTTGTGTACTAAAACTGGCATCAGAGGATGTAAGAAATGTCAACGAAAACACTAACAGCCGGTGTGAACAGCCTTCAGCCCACAATTCGAAAACTCGTTTTCAAAGTGTTTTCGTTGTCGGTCAGAGCATGGTATTACTTCACTTTCCACGTATTAGATTCATCTTAAAAAGAAATAAAAATTGCTTGGAAATAATTGATTTATTTAACTAAAATCAATAAATTTTCTAAAATCCTTTTTAAGTGATAAGTATTTTTTTTCATTAGTTTTTAATTGCAACTAGTATACACATACAAAATTAATACTAACATGCAATCTGTATCGAGTAAATTAGAAGATAAAAGAAGCTTTGTGTATCTTATACACTTGTAGACAAATATATAAGTAACATTTCCGCTATTCGCTTTCCATCAGGTCTGATACAGTTTTCCGCTTGAGTCGTCTACGCTGCGCAGTCGTTTTAAGTAGACTTGAAGCTTCATCGTTGATGTGGGATTTTAGACGCTGTTTGTGAGCAATGGCAAATTTTTTTGCCACATCAGTGACAACTGGCTGCCAAGATCACGATGTAAATCGCTATTTCTAACGTAGTACGGAGCGTTTACAATACTTCGCAACACTTTATTTTGGAAGCGCTGAATTGTGGCAATGTATTTAGCTCTGGCGGATCCCCAGAACTGTATGCCATAAGTCCAGACTGGTTTTAGAGTTTGATTATAAAGCAATAATTTGTTGTGGATTGATAGGCCCGAATGCCTGCCAATAAGGTAGTTTAGCTTACTTAATTTAAAATCGAGTTCCTCACGTTTTTTCTTGACATGCGCTTTCCAGCGCAATTTAGCGTCAAGCGTAATACCCAAGTATTTCGCTTCGTTGACGTGTGGAATATTTAACGCATCGATGTAAACTGGTTTGAATGAGGAACGTTTTAGAGTAAATACTATATGCACATATTTAGTGTTGTTTAGTTTGATGCGCCACTTTTTAGCCCATGTTACAACAGAATTAACGGCGTCTTGAAGTTTAATCGTTGCGTTTTCGATGGTGTCATATGCTGCCAAGAGGGCGGTATCATCCTCAAATGTCGCGGTTACGTGCTGGCTTCCCACAGGTAAGTCGTGAGTATATAAAAGGTAGGGAAGTGGCCCCAGAATACTCCCTTGTGGAACACCGGCGTTTATACTCTTTAAGTCAGAAAAAGTGTCATATTTTACACGAAAATATCTGTCGACCAGATATGTCAGTAGTTCGCAGTATTGCATAGGCAGTAAAGTCTTAAGTTTTTGAAGCAACCCTTCATGCCACACCTTATCAAAAGCTTGCGATACATCAAGGAAAACGGGTGAACAAATTTTATTTTATTCCAATGCACCTTCAATCTTATTTACAACTCTGTGAATTTGGTCGATCGTTGAGTGCTTCTTTCTAAAACCGAATTGGTGCATAGGGATCAAGTTTTTATTGTCAATTATGGGTAAAAGACGCATTAAAAGTGATATCGGTCTATATGACGACACATCGTTGAGCGATTTGCCAGGCTTGGGTATCATGATTACTTCAGCTGTTTTCCAATATATGGGTACGTGTTTCAAGCTAAAACACGTATTAATTAGGTCGGATAAAATCTCAATCCATTTATAAGGCATATTGCGCAGAACTCCAGACGTTATAAGATCATATCCCGGCGATTTTTTTCGTTCCAATTTACGAATTTGAGTTACAACTTCTACGGGAGTAACTGGAGTAATCTGTGTGTCGCAATCAATAAACATGTAATTTGTATCTTCTACGTAGTGACCGTCGTTTAAAGTAAGCGTCTTTTCGAGACGCTTTTTGCGCGTTTGTTTTCGCCCACTGCGTCTCGCTGAAGAAGGAGGAGTCATTTTTAAAAGACTTCATTGCCATATGCAATTGTTTGTTGACTTTATTTAATTTTGACTTGTTTGCTGGTGACCTAGTTTGCTGCCAACGACGTCGGAACTTCCTCTTTACAGATATTAAGCTTCTTATATACGCAGGATATGTTTTCCCGTGGCAGGCTAGCATTTGAGCGGGCGTACTATTCCACGCAGCCATCTGTATTTGTTGCGTAAACTTCAATACCGCATCATCAAGCTGATCAATGGAATCAATTTGGTCATTGGGCTTATCTAATTCTTCCATCTGCATTTGGAAATATTCCCAATCATTAAATTTATTTACTAACTTTAATGGATGTTGATTTGCTGCTGGATTTTCAGAAATGACTAGTATCACGGGTGAATGGTCAGAATTAAGATCCAAGCCTTCAGTGATGGTTAAATGGGTTGCAGAAACGTTTTTGTAGACAAAGAATATGTTGGTTTACCCATTGAAATCGAGGCACAGGCACAGGCTGCTCGTTGCAAGGCTTTATAAAGTTCGCGGCCTTTTGTCGTAGTAAGTCTGGAGCCCCAGAAAATATTTTTCGCGTTAAAGTCACCTCCTATAATAAAACGACCCTTAAACCGATTTAAAAGAGACAAGTAGTCTTCGCATTTTAACTTGTGCCTTGGTGGACTATATAATGCGGTTAAATGCAATGGCTGGTTGACAGTTTCAATGGAAACGGAAGTAGTTTGAAACTCCCTTGTGCTAAGTTGGTCTTCTAGATGGTGTTTTATTTTAGTTTTGATTATGACAGCGCTGCCACCCCTTGCGCAATTGTCAGGATGTATGGTGTGGTAAAGGGTGTAGTTTTTAAAAGACATATGGGATTGCTTGGTGAAACGAGTTTCATCAATCAGGCCGATGTCAATATTTTCGTTGTTCAACATAACTTCAAGCTCCTTCTTATGCTTGCTTAAGCCGTTTGCGTTCCATAAAACGATTTTAAGACAGTTATTCATAGTCTAAGAACTGCATATTATTTTCCAGAGCACCCAACCTTTGCTCAAAAGCCATGAAAACCTTTTCCCGTTGCTCAAGTTTTGCTAGAATAAGCGACAACGCATCGGAGCTCTGAGTGGCCATCATATTTCGAGGAGGGTACTTCGTTATTTGTGCATAGGTTAACGGCCTTGAAGCCGGTTTCGTTGTGGCAGTGTTATGGTTTACGGGAATAGTGGATTTGGTTTTTTCGGGAAGTTTAGGTCTAGTAACCTGCGCTAACTTTTTTGACCTAATTTTTTGTAGCTCTTTTGCAACTACATAACCGCGGTAGTTTACAGGATGGGACTCTCCACAGTTACAGCATTTTGGTTTTTCTTCTGCAGGTTTGAGACACTCTGAAGTCGGATGCTTCCCAGTGTATTTGACACACCGTGGTGGTTTTCCGCAGAAGTTTTTTGTGTGGCCAAATGATTGGCATTTTTTGCATTGTGGAATTAGATTCGACGACTTTAATAATTCAATTTTAACAATTGTTTTTAAAATACTTTTTATACCGTAGATTTTGTTCACATCTTTAGATGAATCAAATGTCAGCAGAAAGATGTCTAGCGGTTCTTTAGATTTCCATTTAAGTTTGTTTATGGCACTAATTGCTTTCAAACCTTGGTGTTTTAAGTCACTTATAATTGACTCTCCGTCACAAGAGTGATGCAGATTTTTAACAATTACTTTTATTGGTCTGGTTGTCTTGTTCTCGTAGCTGAACCAGGGAATGTTTTCCGCAGTTAGCAACTTTGTAACCAAACGGTAATCAGAAACATTAAAAGTGTTCACTCTGTATGCACCGTTATTTATGATTTTAACAAAGAAATTGTTTTTTATAGTTGCAATTAGTTGAGCGTGCAATTTTTGGAAATCGCTTGTACGGTTTATTACAATTGGAGGTGGGCGAGCTATATTACTAACGTTCACGATCCAGAAAATAAAGGTCGCGCCATTCGCGGACTGCTAACCCTCTCTTCGTCGATTTGACAGCATCCACCCATTCGCTGACGTCACACAATACTTTTGTTTACATTTTCTGGTTCGTGACATTTTAGGTTATTTCAACTTTACAAATTTATAAATTCGAAAGATTTTGAGCGTTGTTTTGTTTTTTGTGAAAACTTATAAAAAGTTATAAATTAAAGAAAAAAATGAGGTGTGCAGTGGTTAATTGTGCTAGTGTTAGTGCCAAAGGATCTGGGTGCAGTTTTTTTACTTTTCCAGCCGACATTGAGTTGGTGGAAAAGTGGATCCAGTTCTACCGGAGACCAACGGGTTTCAACGCCCGAACCAGCGTCATCTGTGTAAAACACTTCACCACTGATGACTTCGAGAACGAGCTACCTACGAGAACCTATAAATTGAATCCGGCATCAGATCACATGCAATAAACGGCAACATTTCATTACGATGTATTTTTGATTTATTTGTTGTTTGAAAATATAACACGTTCCCCTGATAAAGCTTTTTATTTATACATACTGACCTTCTGCTTCCTACCGGAAATGTTAAGCCGTATGCATAAAAACCAAGCAATTGCTTTTTTCTTGAAATTGCATACCTTTCACTTAAATTTGTTTGAACATAATATTTGAATTATTTATAAACAAGCACATGTACTTATTGCCAATAACAAACTATTTTATTTAGTTTTAAACTTTTCTTTATATATTTATGATTACATAAATCGGTTCTCGTTTTATTACACAGGATCATCTCTACTTTTCATAGAAAATTTTGAAAACAAGTGAAACTAAGTGAAGTAATTTTATTATTGGCAGAATTAGTGTCTAACCCTACGTGACTACTTCTAAGAGCTATCGTGTTTCACGTGGCATATAAGACTTAATTTCATTATTACATTAGTGTGATTTATATGTATGTATATGAATAGGATATTATATATTTATGTATTTAAAAACCCACAACTTTAAGACCGCGCCTCTGAACTTGTTAAAATCTTGCCGTGTCACAAACATATTCATTATTATGTAAGGAAAACTACGAAGAATATGAAAAAGAATATCAGTACTGCGAAGATTTTTATCGTCAGTTTGGAAGTACTTCAATATTTCACCATGCGCCGCTTCTATGTTCAATTCGGCATCTTGTATGCTTGTATCGCTCCACAGTCTCCTCTTGCTCCTTAACCATATGAGCTGATTGTTGAAATATACCGCCTAGCTCGACAATAGTCGATTCAATGTTCTGCATAGTCTCAGCCCGCTGTTGCACGTCACTATCGGAGTCATCATATAATGCAATCTGCTGCTGCGTCTGTATTCCACTACCTCCGACTGCACCCAGCAATGGTGTTGTATCACTTGCGGCCATGTCAATGCTTACGGCCGTATTCTCTTCGCTTAACAGCGAGGAGCCCTGTTGCGCTGTACTCGAGCGAACAGTGCTAGCAGCAATTGGTGACTGCCCGAATTGATCTCGACGCGCCTTTTGTTGTTTGAGATTATCTATACGCACTTCTAGTATCTGGTTGAAGTCAGTGCCTATGCTGGCTAATTTAGATTGTAACGCATACACCATGATGTAAGTCAATTCTTGAATCTATTGCGGTCGATCATCAAAAAGACTCTTCTTTTTGGCCTTTGCAAAAGAAAAGGTAAAGTAATATTTTTAATTAAGAACACCTATTAATTTTATACTCACGCATTGTCAATTTTTCCAACTTGGCATATGCACTTGCTATGTTTTTGCCAATATATTTGTGACCATCATAAATTCCTTTCCTTGGCATACGTCAATTGTTGCACCATAGCCTGTAAGAAATGCGTAAACATAATAATGTAAACATCTTCAAATGCACTTCTACTTCTAACTTACTTGTAAGTCTCTAATCTGTTGCTCGTACATAAATTGCGTCTGTGTCGAGGTCTCTATCCGATTGCGGCCTTGGTTTACATTGGCCTTATCCGACAACTGGCGTATGATAAGCTGCGCCATTTCCAACTCATTTGACTTTTCTTTGAACTGATGTTCAACATCGGGAGCACGTTGCTGCATTACATCTAACAGCCTTTTCATTTCATCCAGATGAGCCGCTTGATGTGGCTAACGCCCAAAAGGTTTGTTTACAAAGTGCATTTTTGAATAGTTGAACAAATGCCAGTGGGCAGCCAGCGGATCAGTTGCTGGCAACAATTTTCAGGCTTGGGCCAGCGTTTGTTGCGGCTGCCGGAAATGAAAGCAATTATATGTATAGCGGAGTAGGAGGTTTTCCTTTATTTTAAAAGCTTTGTTACTGATTTCACTAATTTACGACGATGCAACGATCACCGTGGAATCGTTCTGCAAATTGTTACCAGCAACTGACCCGCTGGTATTTGTTCAATTACTGAAAAAATGCAAATCATTATAATGATGGCAGTATTTTAACACTTTCAGCGATTTGCATTGCATTTAAGAAGTACATATTCTTTACTTTTAAACAACCAATTTACCATTTAAAATTAAATAATTCCCTAAATCCGCGATTTATTATGCACTTTGTAAACAAACCTTTCAATTTCGCCCCAGCTGTTCGATTCTTCTTCCTTTTCTTATTGAATTCGTCTTTGCTCTCTCATTCTGGTATTTTTTGACGTCATGGCCAGTTGCTCTCAGCTCGATTGGCGCAATCTTGTATTCTATCATTCTTGACTAACGTTATTACTTTTGTTTTTATCCACACAAGGAACTGAAGTGCTATTTTGAGGTACTGCTTCAGGAGAGGAATTGGGCTTACGTTTTTTGGCTGGTCTTTTCTTTTTGAGGATCCATTCTGTCTCCCGTCTGTCTCGTAATTCGTTTTTTCACTGTTTATAACATTGATTTCTGTGTTACCAACACTTTCGATGTCTTTAAGTTTATCGTTTTCACATCTAAGAGCATGCAACTCAATTTTTAATGACAAAAAAATTTTTTCTAATTCGCTAATTTTATGTTGCATTTCTTTATTTTGCGCCTCACGCATTAGCATTTGACTTTTCGAACCACCACCCGGTGGTGGAGTGTTATGAACACTCATTTTAATTTATTTCCACTTATCCGGCAGCGCTGTTTATTGAGGGTCGGTAAAGCAGTTTAGCGATGACAGATAGCTGCCATTTGTTTATACACGCGTTTTGCACTTGATGTTATTTAATTTATTAAATATTCGTAATTGAGTGGTTTTTATACACTTTTGGCGCGCTTTGTTGACGAACTATGGTCAGTTTTAGTAAAAGTATTCTTTTTATTATAAAAATTCCCCACGGAACACCCACGCGACTGATTGACTGCAGCGAGAGACGGCTACGTAAAAAACCAAAGTGGCAAAGACGATGCGAATTGTGGCCCGCACACTAATTATTTCGAGCAAGTTTCCACCAGGTTAGAAAAACACGTCCGGTGATAATGATATAGTGATAAGTATGGCAAAGTAACTTTTCGCAAAAAGCTACTAAAAAGACGCCTAATAAATCTCCAATCTGGCATCGGTTATTTGGAAGAAGTAGTTTTGATTTTAATTTTCACATGTACAGATGTAAAGCGCACAGAAATGAATAGGTGGGTAAAGTTTCATAATTATTTAGTAAATATTTGACGAAAATAAAATTTTTTTTAGCTTTCATACATCTTCAATTTTACTGCAAAAAGGAAACATTTAAGTGAATCGGTGATCCTGTTATTGATGTGTATCTGGTGATGACATTGTTGATGTGAATCGATAATCGATTAATTATATTTTAGTGTTAATTTCATCAGCGAACTGTAATATTAGATTTTCTTTCCTCAGCGTTTGAGACACTGTGATTTTAAAAATATTCCAGCACTAAATTTGCACAGGAACACAATAAATTATAAATTGATAAAGGTAAAAGATTAATTTTATTGTGACAAAAATATTATCGATTAACCAATCAGCTGATAAATAATCTAATCGAAAAACCCCACACCCCTTGAAAGTCGTCACTTCGATAATCACTTCACTTTTCCACGCAAGTCACTTCGAAACACTTCACTTTTAATGTATTTTCACTTCGTTCGAAAACTAGCAAACCGCACCACTGTTCATGGTTACTGAGTGAGCTTAAAAACACAGTTACCCACGAACGTGAACGTAGCGTTCCGTAGAAGCACGATGCAACGAACAAAGGTGGTGCTGTCAGACGTACCGCTGCTTTCGTTTTGTCGATTTTTGTATTTCTGGACTACAAATAAACGACGCTTCAAAAACTTTAAATGCACTGAAATTCACTAATACTTGCACAAAAACACCATTTTCACATTTACGTTATTAATTCTTATTGTAAATTATATATATTTGCAATTTAACACAATTTAATTTAAGAAAATTTGCTCTTCTGGCATTTTCTTTTAACATCCAATTCGGCTTTGTTTACTTGTGGTACACAAATGTCATTGCCGCTACACATATCATACAACATATCAAATTTGCTGTTGATAGAGAGAGAGAAGCAGCGTCTGCGTCACGGTCAAGCGGTGGAGAGTTTTTGTTAACACGCTACATAAAAATTGGATAGTGGCATCCATAGACCATTTTTTCTGCAAACCAGTGTAATTTTTAATTTAAAACATTTTTGAGAACATACACGATGGACGTTGCACAGTGGTCTGCATTCAAAAAAACGCGCGCGTGTACCCTTAGGACCCTATATATTCGTTATTTCGTGGCCGATTTTCAATTTTTTTTTTTAAATTAATCAAAACACAATTCCTAACAATCTTTTAGCTGTCGATTGTTAAATTACTTGTTTGATTAGACAATATTTAGGGACAATTTTGGCAGTTCAAAAAGTTGTATTTACACTTTAAAATCAGAAGTTTACTCAATAAAATTATTAATGAAATTAAACATACTATTGCTGTTGCTTTCAATTTTCTATTTAATTATTCCTAATTTTGTCACAAAATAATTTTCTAATGGTGATTTCGTTTCTACCAAAAATGTCGCCTTTTGATTGCCCCTTTCTCTTTTCGTGTTCGATACTAAATTAAAGGCAAAGGGTGAGAAAATTTTGTGTTAATTTCTTAAAATGCCACACTCTTGTAAAGCAAAAAAGGCACCTTTTCTGTCCTTTGAAGCCTTGTTAGGGGAGATGGTTGCTCTGAAAATCAGATCGTTGCTTAAAACGATAATATTATGAAATACGTGAGCTGGACAATTACAAGCAAGTAAAAACATGCCTTTTCATAAGGTTGGGTGTAACATCAAACACATTTTGCACCGGGCAAGGGCAAAATTTTTTGGTAGAAACGAAATCACCATAAGTTTTAATATGTATGTATGTATGTACATTAGACTGCGTCACCCATACAAAAAAAATCGGTACTGTTTTTCCATTGGAATTATAAAATCTATTATATTCTAAGAAGTCCACCAAAATATTTCGGAAGAATATTAAGATTTAAGCGAGCTGGACCGCTTTGAAAATACCTCCAATTATGAATAAAAATAGTTTCTTAAAGATATTTTTTGAAAAAATCCTCTCAAATAACAAAACGGTTTAAGCTTAAAAAATTTAAATAAAATTATTAAAGAAAAATTTGAACGGAATCTCAATAATGAGATTTTTGATGTTGTTTTTTAACCTTTTTCAAAGATTGGTATAAGAAAAACTTTAATAACTGAACCTAAACTCTTCCGATTTAGACTTGTCAGGTATCATTGGAAAGATATTTTCACACCCTTTTTATTTCTATGCTAATAACCTCATTCAAAGGATGGAAAAGAGAAAGGTAGGATGAACGAACATCATTCAAAGTTGATTTAAGATGTGTTGGTATTATACAAAAAAATTGGGACACGAATGACTTTCTTTCCACATAAATAAAAATAGTAGGAAAATACCTTTCTACCGAGATCCCACAAGTCTAAATAGTTTTGGCAAAGTTATGTAAGATTTTCGTAAATCAATCTCTGAAAAAAATTAAAAAAACAGCATCAAAAATCTCATTATTACGATTCCGTTGAAAAGATTTTTAAATATTTTTATTTAGATTTTTTTGACCTAATCTGGTTTGTCATCTGAGGGGACCTTTTTTAAAAGATCTTTAAGAAACTATTTTTATTCATAAAAAACTCCATTTTTGGAGGTATTTTCAAATCGGTCCAGCTCTCTTAAATCTTAATATTTTTCCGAAATATTTTGGTCGATGTCTTAAAATATAATACATTTAGTAACCCCGGCGGAAAAACCGCAGCTTTTTTTTGTGGTGCAGTCTAATGTACATATATATTTTTCAGTCGGTTTCATTCTTCACGCTTAAAAAATTTTAAATGATAATTTTATCACAAGGCTTCCGAGCTTTCAGAATCTTCTGGTTCTGAGCTTTCTACGAGGAAACGTCGTCCCAAAACGCGATACGTATGTTCTAAAAAATTAAATTAGTTCAACAATCTTTATTGAGCTTGAGGCCGTTTTTAATGAAAAATTTATTGTGGAAAGCAACAATAATTTGAAAAAATAGTAGAAGTGATAGCTATTTCGGAAATCACCACATTTCCTTATCAGACTTCTTTCAGTAGGATTCGAACCGACGATCCCACTGACTCAGCCAGTTAACTAATCCCGCAGAGATCGAATCCATATTAAAATAAATTATTGCTCTCAATAATGTGAAACCAAAGAAAACATAAAAAAAATTGGGAAAAGAGCGATCGAAACCATTGTTTACAAATACAAGTGAGATATCTTACCAATAGACGTCAGCTTGAGCCACAGCTGAGATCACCGTTTTTTTAGAGTTGCTTATTTTGGTCAAAACAGTGCTTTTTTGACCTGAGTTGCATTAAACAGTCTCATATAACTTACTAGTATTTGTTGTTCAAATGGTAACATATATGCCCAAAAACTTGAAAAATATTACATGATTGTTTTGTAAAAATGCTATTTATAAAATTTCGTTTTGATTTCGACACTAGAAATATTCATATTATAAAAGTTTTTCACATATGTTTTAAGATTTTAAAGCTTTTAAAAAAGTACGGTAGAATGCAACAATGTGCTTGAATTTGTTTGCATCTTCGTCAGCA
>NW_023461910.1:0-22273 GCF_013731165.1 Rhagoletis pomonella
AAGTTGAAGGATGCAGCTGTGCTTATCAATTCGTACATGTCTTGGAAACCACAATTTGTGTGTATTTTAGAGTTTTTTTCTAGTCACATGCCGAAATTGTAACATTTTTCCCCATTTTAATTGCAGGTATGTACAGCCCTATTAAAAATAAAGCAAAATTTATGTAACAGAAGTCCAAGGCATATAAAAATATAAGAACACCATGGTTTTTGAATTTTTACATAACAGTTTATATATAAAAATTAAAGATAATTTTCTGTTTTATTTAAATAAAGTATTCAATTGTATTACTAATTAGTGTTTTTTTTGTTCAAAATATTTTTATAGGAAAAAATTGGTATTTTTTCCTTTTAAATGTTTTGGTAAAATTTTTATATACGAAGTATACAAATATGCATATCAGAGGAAAGGGTGTTTAATCGCTTTTACAACAGTACCAATTGTTTAAATATTGGTTGGTAATTTTTTTGTTCAAAATATTTTTTTTATGTTTTTTTTTCTTTTAAATGTGGTTTTTCTCAAATTTTTATATACGAAGTAAACTAATATGCATTTCAGAAGAAAGGGGTTTAATCGCCTTTACAACGATACCAATTTCTTATTTTTAAGTTAGTATTTTTTTGTTTCAAATATTTTTTTTATAAAAAAAAGGTATTTTTTCATTTAGATGTGTTTTCTTTTATTTTTATATACGAAGTATACAAATATGCATATCAAAAAAAAAAGGGAGTTTAATCGCTTTTACAACGATACCAACCTTTTAGAAATCGGTTAGTAATTTTTTTTGTTTAAAATTATTTTTTTATAGGAAAAGGTATTTTTCTCAAATTTTTATATACGAAGTATACAAATATGCATATCAGAAGGGGATTTAATCGTCTTTACAACGATATCATTTTTTTAAAAATCGTTTAGTAATCGTTTTGTTTAAAATATTTTTTTCTATAAAAAAATGTATTTTTTTCATTTAAATGTGTTTTTTCTACAATTTTTATATACGAAGTACACAAATATGCATATCACCTGTAGCACCTGTAATATAAGTTTGTACAAAAAAAGTTATATACAATTTAAATAAGAGCAAAAGGAGGACTACGTCTATATTTTAAGGTTTTTAGTTATTTATAGGCAATAATTAAATATATAAATTTTTACCAAAGGTCCTATTTCGAACTTCGAAGGCCGATATCTCGATTTCGGAGGCTAACTTCGAAAAACGGAGAATTTACTTTTTTACCTATGACTCAATCTCTTAAAAAAATATTGGTTTCGTCCAATACCCAGAAAAAAGTTGGTTTTGCCGTACAGTGTTATCAAAGGTGAGGCAAAAGATTCGTTTTTCAGTTATTTAAAAGATTTTAACCTAGCCCATTGTTGAAATGACCGCTACATTTTCTTCTAGGTAATGTAAAAATTTCATAACTGTATCAATTACCCGTAGCTCACTCGCACAAAATATGTATTAATTATTTCTACGGGAGTATACATATGTATGTGTTTTGAAACTTTAAAAGCGTTTTTCTCGGGTTTTCGGTTTTTTGAGTTATTGCAGTACCTATTGAAGTGAATGAGCGCTATGTTCATTTTCATAACACTCATATTGGATATCGAAGATATTATTCGAACGTTCGCCACAATATTTATTGGGTAATTAAAAAAAAAAAATACTTAAAAAAGTTCTTAACCGGTCGATACTTTTTGGCATTCGCGATATTTACTCAGTACTTGTCAAAAAGTATCGAGTGCTCGATACTACTCAGTACTCATGAATGGTATCGATATTTTGTACTCGTTACTCGTATCGTTCTATCACTAGTTTTGCCATCGCCGCGAGTTATTTCGGTGTGCGCCATTGTGCACACTTACAAGTGAAAAAATAATCAGATGTTTTCCCGAAATGGCTCACAGCTGAGATCACCTGATTCTATGTGTCTGCAGCACATAATTACAAAACGACTACCTTGAGTGGACAATATTGTTAGTTGAATAAAATCATTGTTGAGCAAATATAAACAATGGTTTGGTTGATACAAGTTTTCAATTAAATTTGTGAACTTGCTGTAGACGTGAATCAGCTAACCATTTATTATTGGGAAAAAAGTTTCAGTTTGACACAAATAAAAATTTACTCGATGGTTGTTGTGTTTACTTTCTTCTTTTATGAGCATATATTAAGCATAAAAAATACATACATATTTACATAAATAGTTACTAGTGTAAATAATACATATGTATATGGTGGTAAGAATCATTGTGCATACTTACAAGTGAAAAAAGAATCAGATGTTTTCCCGAAATGCCTCACAGCTGAGATCACCTGATTCTACACTGAGAAAAACGATTGGTTTCGACAACTAAAGTTATTTAGTTCCCGAATTTTGACAATATTTGGGAACTGTTACCAAGGATTGGGAACTATTACCATGGGTTGGTAATTATAACTAAATATATTAAAGCTTCTAATATTCATCTAGGTTGTAACAAATCGTTAATTTAGTTGAAGGGTTTGGTTAATACTAATAAATATTTGTTTGAAGCATATTTCTACAAATTCCATTCAACTTAACGTATGGTTCATTATGAAGCTCTGCTAATGCAGATAAGCTTTCTTTCAACACATGGTTTAGTCATAGTTACCAAATCTTAGTTGAGACAACCACGATTTGGTTTGAGAGTGGAACATATTCATGCTTGTGAGCCACCCCTAAAGAATGCTGGGCGCTCTCTGAGCACTTCTGTGTTTCATATACGAAGAGCGCCAGCTGAGCAATGCACACAGTCCCACTTATTGAATCGTTTGAATGTGGTAGTATGCCGACCATTCAAGAATGATAGAATACAAGATTGCGCCGATCAGAGAGGATTTTTGAGAATAACTATTGTGTGACGTCACACTGGTGCAATTGCGAGAGAGAATTGACAAAACGTTAGCAAGAATGGAAGAAGAAGAAAAAATGTTGCAAGGAAAACGTAAACAAGTTGCACCAGTGTGACGTCATGCAAACAACGATTCTGTCAATCGTGCCGACCATTGCATTGTGCGTGGAAATCATTGCTCCGCTACCGCTGTTCGTATATGTGGTCCCAGAGCGCTCAGTATGCTATGGCATGTCGATCGCTGCGCTAGGTAGAAAAAGAAAAGTGTGTGCTATGACATGCACAGAATTGTTTGTCTCAGTTTCAGTTTTTCTATCACCGCGAGTGGTTGCGGCACAATATAACCAGTAAACAACCTTCGGTGAATTTGGCGACCGCCTTCCTCGGGGATGAATATGCTAGGGATGAAATTATTGGTACACACGCCTTCCAAGCACGCAGGGTTGCTTTTTAGAAACAAAAAATAATTAACTCCAAATAGTTTCAAAAAGTATAGTGTAAAACGAAATTTATTGAATAATTCCACATAAAATGGTATACATAAATGACGCATTTTCTAAACGATTTAAATTAAACGCATTTGAGAATTGATAGAAAAGTACTACGGATTGTAAATTTTTGTTAACTATGAGGTGAATGAAAATTTTCAACCCTGCCTGATGGTTTTGAAGAATTTTTTTGTTCTAATTTTATTACTAAGGCGTCTAATAAATGCATGGCTTTTAGTTCTAGAAGAATAAATGTCAGTAAAGACAAGTCTTTTTTGTATAATTTCTGACTTTAATTGCTCAACTTCTTCTGAACCAGAGCAACTGTCAAAAATTTCCAGCAGTAAAAAGTTACGAATTGGCACAGCAGAAATGAAAAATTTTCTCGCCATAATAAAAAGTTTTTTCAACATGGAACTTTTCTACTAATTGACATGAAATTACTATCTCAACGCTCGGAGCGCTGCCACTGAGGGCCTTTGCCAACTGATTAAAAAGAGAAAATTTGGAAAGACCAAACAAAAATTTTGAGATTTCTCGTTGTGAATACGAATGCCATAGTTTTTACCTAGCTCGTGGGACTACGCAAAATTTTGACAGCTTGTAAATATGTATACACATAAAGTTGTTGGCGGTAATAAGGAGTCAAAATTAAAATGGAGAAAAGAACAAAAAGCGTAGGTTAGTTGTCAGTTATAAAATAAATCCAATTTATTTGCGAATATTTGTTTATTCTTTTTATTGGAAGGCAACCACTCGGAAAAGCTTGTGTTAATTATATTGATAACAGAACCTGCCAGCTCGCACGTTGTCTAAATTCTCAAGTAACATAAAGTCCACAAAAGAATAAGTACGCCATGTATAAATTTTAACAATACACAAAAATAGAGCTTTCGCACGAGCGTTTGTTTGGTTTTTCAACACCATTTATAATTTTCTTTTAATAAAATCACGATTTGACAAATACTTAAATTTATTTATCTAATAATAATATAGCACACAACCCTGAAATCTAAGAAAAAGTCTGAGGAAGGCCATTAAATAGCAGCACACAACCCCGTGCCTTCCTCAGGAGTGAATATAACTACAACAACAACGATTACTACAACAACAACCCAAAAAGGTTGGTTACTGTCTATACTGTGGGTTGCGGTGCGCGCATAGTTATTTAAAAATATTAAGTTTGATACCAACCGGGGTTTCTTAGTGGATATATAATTTATGTGAATTATAATTTGAAAGTGTCTATTTAGCCAAGGAAAAAGCAAAGCAGTATACTTCCAGCAGATATTGACCTGGGTTTTCGCACGACTGTTCCTGTTTCATCGTCGTTTTTTTTTTTAGGAAATTCATACCACCATATACATATGTATTATTTACTTTAGTAACTAACTTATGTAAATATGTATGTATTTTTTATGCTTAATATATGCAAATAAAAGAAGAAAGTAAACACAACAAACATCGAGTAAATTTTTATTTGTGTCAAACTGAAACTTTTTTTCCAATAATAAAAGGTTAGCTGATTCAAGTCTACAGCAAGTTCACAAAATTAATTGATTGAACTTGTATCAACCAAAGCATTGTTTATATTTGCTCAACAATGATTTGATTCAACTAACAATATTGTCCAATCAAGGTAGTCGTTTTGCAATTATTAACAAATATACATTTGTCCCAACTAGAAGTTTTAAGTAAATTGCAGACTTTCGTGAACTATATATTTATTTCGCCATATCCAACTATGCCACTTGATCACTATAACCAAATCTTGGATATTATAACTAAACCTATTTCTGAGTGTACGATGCACGTACAGTGCAGTGTAATGCACGTAAGATAGATATTAAAGAAAATTCAAAAATCCCTTTGGCCAGTTTTCAAAAACTGGATTTACGTCAGTTAAAGCAGTTCGTAACAGTTCTGTTAAATTTTGGTTAGTTAATAGGTACTTTCGTTTAAAATCTCCAGTAAAGAATGTCCAACAGCAAAACTCCGGCGAAATATCATCTGTTCTCTCACAAGAGAAAAATATTCCAAATAGTACGCGAACAGAAAATTTACAGAAGCTTGCAAGTTAGACGAACAGCTGATAGAAATTTTGTTTACATTTAAAAGTATAAAATTGAAAACGTAAGAAAATAAATCCCGCAGTCTCATCATGACATAGTTCACTGACTAAACGAATAATTACTTCTTACAAGTTTAATTAGTCGCATTTTACTATTTTAACTTCCAAACCATCAAATTCAATTTTGGGATTTGCGTAAATTCCAACCAGCTGTTTTCTTGTTGGCGAACATTTTTTCAGCAGAAACAAGCAGCTTTCGCTCAAAATGAAATGTCATTTTGCTCTCGCAATTTCCCCTACTTTGCAAGTTTTTAGCATACCCGAACACAAAAAGCTAATAGTAGAGCTGTCAAACTATCGATAGTCAAGTCCATGATGTTTTACGATAGTCTTAAGGGTGCCTATCGATACTATCGATAGTATCGGCCCATTTGAAATGTTTTTCTAAATCCATTTATTTTTCGTTATCTTGCTTTTATAAATTTGTTTATTCTAGCGGCTCACGGTTGCATTTTAGTATCGAGAAATATTGCTAGAAATTCATTCGCCGTGTAAACAGCCAAAAAGCGATTTCAGAATTTTCCCGCCTTTTGGAAAAAAAATTCTTTCGAATGACACTTTACATGCAAGGTGCGACTGCACATGCAAATGCTTTCTGCAATTTCTCAATTTGACAATCTTTTGAAATATACTGCGTTGACCGGTCTGACACGCTCTTAAGACGGCAATGTAACCTCTGCTATTTCCACGCTTAAAATAAAAAATGGCGCTTTTAGAAATAATGCCATGAACCAACTAAACAGATCACCCATTACGGCAACCGCATATATGAAATTGCATTTGAGAAAAAAAAAAGTTGACAACGTCATTTTTTAATCGGTTGTTTCATTCTCACACATGGTTTCATTCCGTTTCATTCACATGGTGGCAAAAAAATGACGTCACTGCAAAAAAAAATACTTTTTTTCTCGCACACCGTCCCGTCGTTCGTTCATGAAATAATGCTGTCAATTTTTGTTCTCTTTGTACCAGGAAAGAGAATACGCTATCAATGAAACGATAGTGGCGATAGTACTAAAACTATCGATAGTTATTTTAAGTGACCAGACTATCGATACTATCGATAATATCGTCGATAGTTTGACAGCTCTAGCTAATAGTTTTTATAACTTTCAATAATTAACAGGTACGCGAATGCAACTAATTGTGAACGCTATTTTGACTTTACGAATTTCATTGTAGAGTACCTACAAAGTCTCACAGTAATACGTTGTACCAAAAATTGAAAATATACGCTACGCAGCTGTTTGCAACAGCGAATATTTTCAATCTGGCAGGTACTTGTTGCCGGAATTCAAGCAATGGCAAAGCTTTTTGTTGCATTTCCGGGGCCTTATTTTCTTTTAATTCCAAAAACTCCAACTCTTCGCTTTTCTTAAAAAGGAGTATTTCGGATATTGTAAATTCATCCTCAATTACGTTACATAAAAAAAGTTTATGAAGTATGCAGACGAACATATAAATAACTTCAAATCGGCAAATCAGCTTTTAAATCATGTGCAATATTTTTTTCTAGTCATGGAATATGATGAAATATTCTTTCTTTTGAAATCATGAATAAAACGACATAGTTTAGCTTCAAAACTTAAAATAATTTGCGACAAATCAAAAACATTTTTATTCTCTCCTTGTAGAGACAAATTCAAGTTTTGCAAATGTTCCATCATATCGGTAAAGACCATTAAGTCAGAAAGCCAATTTTCATTCTCCAATTGCGGGTAATGTTCCGATCTCAATTTGCGTATGTGTATATAAAAAAAAATAAAATAAAAAACAACACAATGGAAAAGAATGTTCATCAAGAGCCAAAATGTTCTAAGCAAAGAGAAAGTAATAAAAAAAATTATAGTTTAAAAACTAAAACCCCGCTATTATAATTTCCATTCGTACTGTCAGCAGGTATGTAATTTGAGAATAGAAATCGCTGCATCTTTTAGGCGCGTCAATATTACATAGTTACATCGCGAGCTAATAAAAGGGTGGTAAAAAGGGCCGCACTTTGCTAAGCAAAGAGCAGCGTTCGGCTCAAAGAACCGCGTTTGCCCACCGTTGCTATATACTTATACTTACTTATATATACTTATTTATTTATATATTGGATGTTTGGTGCAATGGTTTGTAGTTAAAAACAACGGAAAAAACTTACACCAGTCAGTACCCACACGCATTGAAGCGGTATATAAATTTAACGAGTTCAACAAGTTAATAATTTGCCATAAATCCTTGTATTTCTAGAATTTGCCATTATTTTTAATACATTAGGGCTGTTCAGTATCTTGTGCATATGCTCTTGCATTTGCATATTCGTTGCATTTGTAAATTCACAACAATAAAATGCACACGGTTGCCATGGCAGCAAGTATAAAATTTGCAAATGGAATTCCAAATGCAAATCCAAGACCATTTCCACAACAGCCTGAACAGCCCTTATGTATTTGTGAATATGAATTCCTTATTAATGAATTACAATGATTTTGAGGTGTTTTATATTTATTTGTTTTAAGAAATCAAGATAAGATGTGTATAAAAACTGAAATCTTTCAAACCAAGTAGTTTTTGGGTCGTTTTCAATTGTTTATTGTTGTGGGGAAATAAGCCCTCAATATAAAGCAGGGATCACACGATTTGTACATTTGTTCAGATTTGTACATTTTGGCAGTCAAAGAGTGGTGTTGTCTAGAAATATTTATAAATGAGTTTTGCTCAAAAAAAAAAAATCCAAACAACCCCACCAAAATGTAAAATCTGTACAAATGTACAAATCTTGTGATCCCTGCTTTACTTAAATGACTCCTGATTGTTTAAAATAGATGAATACTTAATATAGTGTCTTTTAATTTTAATTCAAATGTAAATACAAATGGAAATGGAAAATTTTCTTGTCATGGGTGTATGTACATATATGTATACTTTCGATTTATAGAAACGAACTTTAACTCAATGACGTCATCAAAGGCATTTCATAAGAATTACAACATAATCTTTAGATTTGATATCGACTTCCTTCTACAGACTTTTGCTTTTAATAATTTAATGAATATAACATTAAAGCTACATATTTAGGAGCTGCTACAAGTAAGTTTCCAATTCCATTGTAGGTACGGTGATGGATTCAAAATGAAGGATAATTTTTCAAAAATATGCCTACATATATTTACGTAGTATAAAAATATCAAACGAGTATTTATGATTCTAAATTCTTTATACATTTTAAACTTTAAAAATGAATCACGTTTTTTTCATCGATATTAATCTTTTTTTTACATGAATTTTTATGAAAGTATAGTAAAACATATTATAATTACAATAGCTTACACGAAAAGTCAAAATCTTTAAAAGATTATTTTATAGTCAAATTTTGAGTCGTTCAAAACGAAAACAATACCCTTTTTTTGTTTTTTGTTTCTTTTCGCAGTTATTTGTCAAAAATCGACATCATGAATCGACGTAAACGACGAGTTACCAAGTGCCCTTTACAAAAATATATAATTTGTGCAGATTGCGCTCCATAGTATCAACATATCTAATCCGATTTTCATTATCTTTGGCTCAAAATTTTCTGTAATGATATATATTCTTTATCGAATTTTTAAAATAATGAAACAAAATAATCAAATGAAACTGCGTATTTGATTGAAAATCTCACTTTTTTCGACTTTGACGACAGAATGCAAGTGGTCGCCTGTAGCACTAATAATTTTCATTGAAGTCGTCACAACTTATATATTTTGGTAAGAGGCACATCAATACCCTCATGAGATATTGAAGAAAAGCTACGAAAAGTACCAAAAAACACTTTTTTGAAAAAATCCATCCATTGTCCGATAATATTAAAATAACGAATATAATGCGGGACAAATGCAGGACTTTTCGAAAAAATCAGTACATTTTCAGGTTTTTTAGGTTTGAAAAACTACGCAGGACCGACCTTTGAAATACAGTACGGTCCTGAAAAAAACAGAACGGATGGTCACCGTAATTATAGGTGCTACGTTTTTGCCAGTACTGTGTACGAATGTATGTCAGTGTTGAAATTGTAATCAGGGTATCATTTATGGCAAAAGTTGTACATATACAATTACTTGGTATGAACTCATGTGAATTTCTCTTAGAATATGTATGTAAGTTGGTGGATAGCAAGAGAGGGCGGTTGAGGTGGTGTGTTGATATCGCTATTTATGTATGTACGAACATCGATGAGTATTTGGCGGTCTACACTACTACTATTGCTAACACGTCACACATATACTTAAGTTATTTATTAAATTTGTATAGGTATGCAGTTTTTGTTTTTTATTTTTATTTTTGCGTATTTTTCAACTACGATTCTTAATTTACATGTATTAACGACTTTTATATGCATTCATACTAATTTTGTATAGGTATGATGGGTCTGCATGTGTGTAAATAAACATTACACTTGAGTATTTATATATTTCTGTTTAGTTTCCTATTGTACTTGCTGATTTTTTCTACAAAGTCCAACTTATTGCTTCACTTTCATAGTTTTAACTTACATACATTTTAGTTCCGTTTCCTTATATTCGCTCAAAATTATAAGAATTGCATAGGCTTTAACTTTCTTAAGGTATTCTTACACGATATGTATTTGCATGTATACATACTACTTTTTATATATGGAAATGCCAACATATCGTGTAAAGGCAAATTAGATTTGTTTCTGTACAAAGCAGATCCATGTACATACGAAATATAAATGTTTCTATTTTCATCTGACACACAGATAGAATCATCTGAGTTTAGTTTACTCGGTTTTCAAAGAACGTATTTTAAATAGTTAAATAAAAACTGTGAATTTGACAGACATACGCAATTACATATGTATTGAAAAATTCGCATTTGCAGATGCAAATACATATCGTGTAAGAACACCTTTATTGGTACCATATGTGTACTTATGTTAATGAGAATTCATAGGTATGCATCAAAAATTTTGTTAATAAGGTATATAGGTATGTTGATTCATTGATATATGTACATACAATATTATGTTGTAAGAAAAATCCTTTATCTGATTTAAATATAACAATAGTTTTTCTGTCAATAATTACATAACGATTTTTCGTAGCAAGTACATTTTTCAAACCATGCTTTCAATTGTTACACTAATTTCATAACACCTCTTCCTTGTCCAGTTACAAGTCACTACACTTTTCTCTCCTTTTGCGGCAGGTGCCTTGAGTAAAATATTAATATGAGTACAAAATAAGACGATCGTAGAAAAAACAAACGATATGCTGGTTAATAACACAATTGTGCAAACTGTTTTTGTTCTAGCAGTTTAAGCTAATATCTAATATCCATTTCTGTTTCTTTAGGCAGAATATTCTCACCTAAAATTATTTCAAAACCCATCGACTGATATTAAAGCTGCGTTTCTTTATACATTCCAGATAATCCAATTTCACAGCCAGAACGAACAGAATGCGTTTGAAATATAGGTTAACATATCATCAGGAACGTTCTAAAGAATAAGTGAACAAAAAAGTTTATTCCAAACGTTCAGAATGAATAAAGAAATGCAGCCTAAGCATTAAAAAATTCAATTTTGTTTCTGTTATGTGTTATTAGTTGCTTTTCATCTCTGTAGACAACATTTTCCGCATTTTGATGTAGTAATAAAGATGAAGCTAAATCCGTAATATCGAATGACGGATCTTTTTTTAATTCTGCGAAGAAAGGCTTCGACCATGTGCGATAAAATTGGAGTTAAAAATTTAATTGAAGCTTTTAAAATAAATTTTTATAATTATAGTTGTGTTCCTCTATTATGGCAATATCAGTCAATGTTTGTATGCATTTTCAATGATGCGGCAGAAACTTAAAATCTTGGTTGGAAAGAATTCTCGATTGCCTCGGCCTTTAAGAAATACAGTTTAATTAAATTAACTGCTCAAGAGCCTAGATAAAAACTTTGACAGAGCAATACCTCCTTCAAAAGTTTGATAAGAATCGGCTATACAAAAAATGTATTTAAAAAGGCCTTAGCTTAGAAAAAATATAAATAATTTAGTTTTTATAGAAAAATAATATTATTTTTATAACAGTAGTATAAGGGATTAACATATAAGCTACTCACAGCATAAATTGGTTAACCCTATAAAAAAAAAAAATAAATAAGAAATGCAATAAAATGTTGGATTGTGTTGTGTTTCCGTTGAGATATAAATATTAATATATTATATTTAAACCGGCCACGCTTTGCTATGGCTCAGTGTGATATACAACAAAGCATGAGAAATCAATTAATTTAGTATGAATTCATTTCATCATCAATCATTCAATCATACCAAATTTTTTGTTGCGCATACTCACTTTGGTATTTGAATATAAACCGCAGTACTTTTATCGATTTATAAAATAACTAGCAGACCCGGCGAACTTCGTCCCGCCCAAAATTAATTTTTTTATTGAAACATTTTGTCCAACGTTTTCGCCAGCAATTCACGTTCACTTTTGGTTGTGTGGTCGACAGAAGGCATATCCTCCATTGTCGTCTTAAATAATCTGACGAAAGCGTTTTACCGGGAAGAAGTCCTTGCGGCTCGATGGGGAATTGTCCTTGAATCTGTATAGTATAGTTGGTGGCAATTTACAAACTGGTGAGTATCATTGGTCCACATCCTGTTTAGTCAACGTTAAGCAAGAACCGCAATGGTTCTGATGGTTGATTCAACGGGGGTAATTTGACTTTGATCTCTGGGGTCCCCGAATTGACGATTTTTAGCAATAACTCGGCTCCAGCGCCACCTTGCGCATCTTTTTTTTGCAATAGTATTGCCCCTATCGTTACCAATACATATATATCTCGAATATGAGTCAAATCGGATCACAAATACGATTTTGAGTAATAACTCGACTCCAATGCGATCTGGCGTTTTAAGTTGAGAACTTAAACTATACAGGGACCGACTCAAACACATAAACAATGTCATTAAAGTCGTTTCGGTCGTTTAGGAGGAGTCTACCCACCAGAATAAGTCTTTTAGATACTGACACTCTTCGGCATTTTTGCCACCTACAAAAAAAACTATCACGCATTCGTTATACGGAGAAAATGCGCAACATCATCAGTGAAAAAAATCCTCAAAAATCAACGGTAACTTATAGCCATTTAAAACTTGCACTTTATGATACTGAAATTGAGTGAGCTACAAAACTGCATGCCCAAAATTTGGTGCCATTTGATGCAAAATGAACTATATTTCTATAAAAAATTTATTATGAGAAAGAAAAAAACACTGTATTCTGGGTGTATACATATTTTTACAGATAGACAAAAGTTTCAATATGTTTGGAAAGCACCATGCCCCCCTTTTCCAGTAGTCCCAAAATCTCTATACCAATTTTCAGGACACTACTATAAATATTCCCAGAGATATACGCTATGGAAAATTCGATATGTATGGGTGATGCCACTCTCCCTTAATATAGCGAAAGTCTGCAGTATGTGTCCAAATTTCGGTACAGCCGTTCGCGAGATCACCTCTTATAAAAAGAAGGAGCTTCTCTTTATATAATTAGTGTCGGTAACACAGGGCAACACCGATTTTGATGCGGCAAATGTTAAAGCTGCTTTTGATAGATTTTTTTGTGCTGATTACGAATCCGTAAGTATAAAGTTTTCATCAGCTCCAGATTTTGAGAAAAACGTGGAGAAAGTGTCAAAAAGGCGCGTTTTTTGCAATATTTGAGAAGCTCTAGCAAGGAAACAAAAGGTGATAGAAGCTTCCACCTATACTCATTTACTTTTTATCGCCCAACAATAAAAAAATACTGGAAAATTGTGCAATTGGAAAAAGGTGTAAAAATCACTGTTAGCTGTTCAACAAATTGCTATAGGTGACCTTAGGGTCAAGGTGCAGGAATGGTATTTTCAGGGATTGAAGTCAGAAATCCGAACCATAATTTGAACCTAAGTGGAAGGTTCTAACACCTTTTGCTTAATTGCGGTAGGTACTCAAACTTCCCAAAATCAATTTTTCCTGTTCAACTAATGACTGTAAGTGACCATCCAGCAAAGGTGCAGGAATTTGCAGGGATAGTAGTCGAGATTTTTTGCTTTAATCTAAGCCTAAGCAGGTTCTACCACGTTTTCTTTCTTTGCTAGAGCTTCTCAAATATTACAAAAAACGCGATTTTTTGACACTTTGACCTCGTTATTCTTAAAATCTGGAGCTGATCGAGACTTTATGCTTTATTACGTAAAAAATATCGTTAATATTTGCTGCATCAATTTTTCCCCCATTTTTGTTGGCCTGTGTAATAAGTATTGTTAAATAGCCAATACTCGCATGTTTGCGCCGCCTTCAAACACCTTTCGAACTGTAAAACAATGACACGATTCTATTCTACGCATATCTATAATACGGGTATCGAATTTCAAGCAACTCGGGCCATAAATAAGATTTTTTTGAATAGATAGATCCCTGGCAATAAGCTACCTACATGCCAAATTTCAAGCAAGTCGCAACATAAATACGACTTTTTCCAATAGATCGGGGTCTGGTCCACCTATCAGAAAAAATATCCTATATGTTAACCCAGACAATAGGCTACCTACGTGCCAAATTTCAACCAAATCGGACGATAAATAAGACTTTTTTGAATAGATCGGTCCCTGGCCCACTTAACGGAAAAAATTGATCCTATATTGATGGCTGAGTGGAAGATCGACCTATCTCGGCAGCCGGCACGAAAACGGCCTATCTCAGAAAATTTTTAAGAACGCCCTATCTCAGAATTCGGTTCAAAAACGCCCTATCTCAAACGAAAATATATTGAAAATAAACTGAGATAGGCCGTTTTTGAATCGGCAGCTGAGATAGGGCGTTATCCAACCAAATTCTGAGGTAGGGTGTTTTTCAATCAAATACTGAAGTAGGGCGTTCTTGAAAAGTTTTTTGAGATAGAACGATGTTGAAAAATTTTCTGAGATAGGGCGTTTTCGAACTGGCTGCCGAGATAGGTCGATCTTCCACTCAGCCATCGATATGCTAATCTAGGCAAAAGGCTACCTATGTACCAAATTCTTTTTTTTAGCGTAGTTCAACCCTGCGCCACCTACCGGAAAAATTAAAACTTTGTGCACTCGTCCTTCTAAACACCTTTCCAAAAAAGCAGCAACCATTCGAATCGGTTATGAAACATAAGAGAAAATTGTTCCCAATTGATTCATGCTCACAATAAATTTTACAATTATCCGGAATTTTCCACCTTTACATTGTCCAAAACCATCAAATCATGCGATAAAATGCAAAATTTCGTCGAAAAATTAGAATTTTCTCTTTTTCCATTCGAAAGCAATTCCGAAGGAATTGCACAAAAAATTCCATAAAAAACAATCAATTTTCGATTTTTCCAATTTCCCGACTTTCCCGGAAGGTTTTCTCAGGTTCTTCTCCTGGCAATTACGAACAACTAAAAAAAAAAAAATGTTTGCCAAATCGGCCCAACCTTTCTCAATTGATGAATTAATTAGATTTTTCACACCATTTTTATATATATAGATAAGCACAGTAACACGGGATTTTTATATATTAAGATAAGCACTTTGAGAGGAGCATAGAAAGAATTTCGATGAAACAAAATATACTTTTTCTCGGGTTCACAACTATCCTATCTTTTAAGTTGGAACCAACAATACACACCCACAAAATTTCATTGAAATCGGTTAAGCGCTTTCGGAGATTAGCGTAAATGAACACAGTGAGACGGGATTTTTATATATTAAGATAAAGAGATGAATAAATCCAAAAGAGATCAAAAACTATATTCTCATAAAATTATAACAAAGGGAAATAATATTCTTCTGTAAAAAATAATGGGCCTTCTGATTAGAATCCTAGTTTCCTCAAACGCAGTTTAGATTGAGAATCAACGGCACAGATTAAAGAAACGCCTGAATTATAACTAAGAGGGGGAAGAGTACTCATCTTAACTTTTTAGCATGATAAAAACACTTACAGCCGCACTCAGAGTCGTTTAATGATTACTTAAGGTGTCCCTCAGTAACGATTTGAAAAAATTCCCTTTCAGAGTCAGTTTATGATTCATTAACAGCATTTAATGTACATTAAAGTTAAGTAAACAAAAACCTTTACTTAACTTTTTAACGAATGGTTTTGAATTTTTTTTTTTCGTTTTCAATAAATTTCAATTTCGATAACCTTGCTGTAGCAGTGGCAATGGCCCAGTGAGCAGAGCACTTTCGTTTCATTCAAGAGATCCGAGTTCAATCCTCGGAAACAAATTTTTTTAATAATATTTTTTTTAAGTTGTATTGCTTAAAAAATTCATATTTTTTATTTTATTTAACGTTTGGGAACTTTTTTGATTCATCTTTTTTTCTTTTCGTTTCTGTTTCTAAAATTTTTAGTTCTTCCTGTTATAAAAAAATATTTTTTTCATTTCGTTTAGTTTTTAGAAAACTTATTGCTAAACGATAAATCCATGGCTGAGCGGAAGATCGACTTATCTCGGCAGGCAGTTCAAAAACGTCCTATCTCAGAAAACTTTTCAAGAACGCCCTACTTCAGAATTTTATTGAAAAACGCCCTATTTCGGAATTTTATTGAAAAACACCCTATCTAAGAATTTGGTTGAATAACGCCCTTTCTCAGAATTTGGTTCAAAAACACCCTATCTCAAACGAAAATACAATGAAAATAAGCTGAGATAGGGCGTTTTTCAAACAAATTCTGAAGTAGGGCGTTCTTGAAAAGTTTTCTGAGATAGAGCATTGTTCAAAAATTTTCTGAGATAGGGCATTTTCGAACTGGCTGCCGATATAGGTCGATCTTCCACTCAGCTATCGAAATATAATAACACTATTAGCACATCTTTCAAATACCCATTCGAAATACAGAAAAGAGCTTTCAAGATAGTTGTCTCTCGAAAGACTGAGGTGAGTTGAAAGACAGATGCCAGAATTGGCCTGTTATTGGTCTCGTTTGTCTTTCAGCAAACAGTTTCTAAAAATTTAATTTAATTAAAAAAAATCGTTTCCTTTTTAAAGCAACAAAATCTATAAATCAAAAGAAAATTAGATCAAAAAAGCAAAAAAATTCAATAAGGACAGTTTATAAAAATTGAACAAGAAAAAGAAAATAAATAAAAAAAGGAAAAAATGTTCCTGCCCTAAAACTCGAACTCGGATCTCTCGAATGGCACGCAGTGCTCTGCTCACTCAGCCATTGCGTCTGTTGAACCAGTTCGCGCAAAATTATATAAACACTTATTTTTATATTTTATTTCAAACTGAACGAAAAAAGTGAGTGATGCCACAAAAATAAAGGGCCGCAACTGGGGCCATACTTAAATTTTGTATTTCATAATTTTTAACTCTGACAAGAAACATTAATTAACAGATTTAACGATCATTAGTTAAGTGCCCGTTTGAGCTAATTTAAGAAACGTCTCTGAGTGCGGCTGTTGAGGGTACAATCGCTCGCTCAATTCGTCTGCCATTGGGATTTTTTGACGTTTGCTAGAATTTTGATTACATTCTCTCGAAATGATTCAAATGTCAAATAAATTCAAAATAAACACATGAAAATGTATGATTTGAAAATTGATTTATTCAAATGTGGGAAAAACTTAAAAATTTAGAATGAGTTGCTGCTTTAGCGGCTGCCCAAATTACGTTTTCCTCTACAAGCAAAGCAATCTAAAGTTCTTCAAGTTCCCCCAACAACAACAACAACAAGTTTTCGAGGTTTATGGTGTTACGGAAGCGGATTTTCCAAGTGCCCCTATTTGTGCTAGGCTAATTTTTTGCCACACCACTTGAGCACAAGATACGGTATATTTTGCTTAGCTGCACATCCTACTTTGCACGAAAAACTTGTGCACTTAACGGAAATGGGCACTTAAGCGAATTCTCTTTACTACTTCAATGAGAAAGGTATCCGAATCCCTATGAAACCAAATAATGGAGGAGCACTTACCACGTAGAAAATACTGCAAACGAAATTTTTATCAAATGGTATCTAATTATAAATATAACTACATAAATTGATAGAAATTTTCGTTGTTCTGCGAGATGAGCAAAATAAATAAAAGCTTGTAAAATTTGGTAATTGTAGGGCCAGTGCAGGTAAACGTAATACTTTTTTTGATAATTGATACTAATTGCACAATTTATAAGGCAGGTATTGCCAATGTGTAGGTATGTTAAATGCATCTATCGGAGCAGTTTCCTTATAAATCTTAAAAATAATGCCTCTGATGCGCATTTTGGGGTAGGTATCTTAAATGTGCACTTAATCATAAAGGCAGCAAAGCAAAATATATTGTAGTTCTTTGCAAATGTGCAGTGCCTTTAAGGTAAAATATCTTCAAATGCATGCCAAAATCTTCGCCTTAATATGGGGCAGAAGTCCATTACAGACAATTGCTTCGATTTATTTATTTACATACATTTGTATGTATATATGTATGTACATTCAAATTTTGTTGTTACTTTGGTTTGAGTGAAAATAAAAACAAACAAACGAAATGACGGCGGGAAACATTTTCAAAATGATAGCAAACGTCAAAATTCGTAAAGTTGGCTCTCAGCGATTGTACCTTGTAAATATTTTTATCATGCTTTTTAGTAATCCATTGAATTTCAATATATGTATCAAGGCGAAGGTGATAGCACGAGTACAAAAACAAAAATTTACATGTATTTTGTGTTTGCTTTGGCGGCATAAACTGTCAAAATCTGTAAGAGTGTGTGTAGAAATTCAAACAAAATTTTTCAATTTGATATCAGAAACCGTGCGGCGAAACACATACACAAAATCAGCTGAGCTAGTAACACCACCTTATATTAATTCGCCTTGATATGTATTTACATATTTCATTAAATCATTTTTGATTTCCACATTTTAAAGAGAGATTGCTTTTTAATTTTATCTTAAAACCATACATTGTCTAATTTTTATGTATTTGCTGAACCATTCTTGTGTTATGGCGTTATAGCCTCGTCATCTATTTCGAGCGATGACCACCCGAACTGAGACGATTGCAACGTAATCGACGTAAATCAAGATGAGACAAACAATAGAGTTTCAAAATTGCAAGCTGAGACGATATTGTCGGCAGGCAAATCGTTCGTGTGGCCTATCACTCGAAATAGATAATAAAGGCCAGTATGCAGCTTTAAAGAAAAGCTAAAAATCCATATAAAATGACGTACAAGAAATGGCTAAGAAATTTTCTTGTGTAAAATTTTCTTGAGGCGGTACGCAGTTCTTGAGAAATTTGCTACGCTTTCTACTACGGTTTTCTAAAGTTTTTTTGTGAAAAAAGAGCACAAGAAAACCCATGCTTGCAACAGATACCCAGCAAACATTTGGAGTCATAAATGAGTCTTTAAGGAGTCCCATTTCGGAGCCTTTGTGCTCATAATGAGCTCATTTAAGAGTCCGAAATGAGGGTGTTTCCCTTCCTGCGAAGGTCGACCTATATGAGCTTAAATTCATACATCAAATGAGCCTCAATATGAGTCATATTGGGCTCTTATTGGCCTCATATACGGCTCATTTTGGACTCTTTTTGAAGCTCTTAAATGACTCTTATTGGCCTCATAAATGCCTACTTTCGGAGTCTCATTGTATGCAGTTCTGTGACTCTTATTGGCTTTATTCTTCAACTCTCTTAATGAACTTACTTTAGAGCCATGTTAGCAAGGAATTCATTTCAAATACTGTTGCATATTTATGTACAAACCTCTGCACATATATTGCAGCATTCATGTAATAGCAGTTGCTGCAGCTAAATTTTGTTTATTTTTCCTTCCTAATTATTTTTCATATCTGTATAATAAAGGTCTGGATCGGAATTCAGTTTGCTTCACTGTGAGGTTTTTTTCAAATATGTAAACTACTCATACTCTAACAAAGAGGGCATGGAAGGAAGAGGAGTGAAAATGTTGAGCGCTGTATACATAAAAAAAGTACTCAAACAAATTATGTTCCGAAAAAAAGAGGAACATAAATCAGCAGTACCATGCTGTTAAACTTCCACAAAAAATATGTTCCTTCGCAAGTATTTTTTGAGTATTTTTGGAAGTTTTCGTTTAATGCTACATAATGTCAATGTTAGAGCTGACACTAATCTTAAATAGCAAACATGGAGAAACAATGTAGGGTGCTCGAATATTTCGCCAACAGCATATTTTTATAAAGAAAGTGGACTCATTTTATACAGAGAACCGATTTTTATTTGTATAATACAATACATTCATTTCCCAATACCAGGCGCACATACATATGAAGTAGCAAGCTTCCCCGCAAACATATTCTGAGCGTTCAGAATATATGAGTCCGAAAGGTGTCCTAGGTAGGTAAGAAATATGAGTTTCAAAAACAAAAAATTGTTTACTCTTATATGAATCTTTTAGGATTCATATATGAGCCAAGTTATGAGCCAGCACCTTGTGCCAATATAAAAACAATAAAGATTTGAAATTTATATCTAAACTTGTTTATACAGAAATTGAAAATAATTAGAAAACAAAAAATGAACAAAATTTAGCTTCAGCTGCTGCTATTGAATGCATGTTGGAATGTGTATATGCATGTAAGTATGTATGTATGTTATTTGCAAGGACTTTTTGCGGAATGCCTTTGCAAATATAGTGAGTTGAATAAGACTCAAAGAGCAACCTAAAATAAGAGTCCGAATGTAGCAATTTATGAGGCCGATAAGGGTCTCAAAAAGAGTCATATATGAGGCCAAAACTTGTTTTAAAAGAGTCTAAAATGAGCCGTATATGAGGCCAATAAGAGTCCAATATGACTCATATTGAGGCTCATTTGATGTATGAATTTAAGCTCATATAAGTCGACATTCGTAGGAAGGGAAACACACTCATATCGGACTCTTAAATGAGCTCATTATGAGCGTAATAGCTCCGAAATAGGACTCCTTAAAGACTCATTTATGACTCCAAATGTTTGCTGGGTTTCCCTATGCATACATTTGTTTGCAGAAGTTTTTAATTCGTTTGTAGAAGCCTTTGGAAACTCACAAAGTAGAATTTTGGAAATTTAAAAATTTATACAAAAAATTTTCTGCTTAGAAATATAAAACTTGTTACTTCACATTTATGAGCGCCTGGTATTGGGAAATGAAAATATCAATTTGACAATAAAAACTGGTCATAAAGACAGGTCGCGGGAAAATGGACACACTTTTTTTATACCCGAGCGCACTTGTGCACAAGGGTATTATAACTTTGTTCACATAACGGTTGTTTGTAACAGGCAAAACGAATCGAGATAGATATAGACAAATATATACATAAATGATCAGAATGAAAAGAGAAATCGATTAAGCGGTGACTGTCTGTCCGTCCGTCCGTCCGTCTGTGCACACAATAACTCTAGTAAAAATTAAGATATCTTAACGAAACTTGGTACATGCACTTCTTTTGGTCGTAGGACGGACGGTATTGAAAATGGGCGAAATCGGACAATAACCACGCCTACCTCCCATATAAGGTAATTTTCAGAAATACGAAAACTGCGATAGTTTAGTAACTACTGAAGATAATTCGCTCAAAATTGACATTTAGAATAACTTTTAGATGAAAAATAATAATATTATAAATTTTTGAAAAATGGGCGTATCCACGCCCACTCACGGTAACATGTGTATATCTTGGTAACCGCTGCACCAATTTCTTCCAAATTTGGCACCGTTATTAGCCTTGCTACAGCATACCAAATGGCCGAAAATTTTCAAAATCAGAAAATAACCACGCCCACATCCAATATAACGGTAATTTCGAGAAATACGAAATCCTCGATAAATCAGTAAATATTAAAGCTAATTTATTAAAAATTGATGGTTGCAACAATTCTTTACCAGGAAATACGTTTATGATAAAATTTTGGAAAATGGGCGTGGCACCGCCCACTTATGATCACATCTATGTATCTCGTTAACCGTTCTAGCAATTTGTACCAAACTCGGTATGGTTATTGTGCTTGCCACATAAAAGCAAACCGTTGAAAATGTTGAAATCCGACTAAAATCACGGCCGCTTTTCATATAATTTCATATAATTTCAAAAAAGTTTTAAATTTCAATATTTCGAAATTTAAGGATGCTAGTTTACATCAAATTTATACACCCGCTTATCATGTAGCGGTAGCTTTCGGAAAGGTGGAAAACATATATTTAAAACTTGCGCCGGGTATTTAATGTTCGGCTCCGCCCGAACTTAGACTTTCTTACTTGTTGTTATTTAAAAAATGTAAGTAATATGTATGTACATAAATCATGTACATATATGTATGAAAGATTCGAACTTTTTTGCAAATGCAATCAACATACTCAAGTACTCTGGAAAAGCGGAACCGTGTTTTATGTAGCAGAGCGCTGTTGAGTAACATTACTCAGTTCCTCAAATTTATGGTGTTCTCTTTTTTTATTCCTATCTTTTTAAATACTCTAAAGTATATGTTCCATTTACTCATGTACACATGTGAAGAGTATTTCTCCTGGTATATTTGCAGTGCTTTAACTGTATAAACAAGTTTAGATATAAATTTCTAGTCGTTATTGTTTTTATACTGGCACAAAGTGCTGGCTCATAACTTGGATCATATATGACTCCTAAAAGATTCATATAAGAGTAAAAAAATGTTTGTTTTTGAAACTCATATTTCTTACCTACCCAGGACTCCTTTCCGACTCATATATTCTGAGCCCTCAGAATATGTTTGCGGGGTATATATGCCCGATCCACACACACGAA
>NW_023461911.1:0-22266 GCF_013731165.1 Rhagoletis pomonella
AAGTTGAAGGATGCAGCTGTGCTTATCAATTCGTACATGTCTTGGAAACCACAATTTGTGTGTATTTTAGAGTTTTTTTCTAGTCACATGCCGAAATTGTAACATTTTCCCCCATTTTAATTGCAGGTATGTACAGCCCTATTAAAAATAAAGCAAAATTTATGTAACAGAAGTCCAAGGCATATAAAAATATAAGAACACCATGGTTTTTGAATTTTTACATAACAGTTTATATATAAAAATTAAAGATAATTTTCTGTTTTATTTAAATAAAGTATTCAATTGTATTACTAATTAGTGTTTTTTTTGTTCAAAATATTTTTATAGGAAAAAATTGGTATTTTTTCCTTTTAAATGTTTTGGTAAAATTTTTATATACGAAGTATACAAATATGCATATCAGAGGAAAGGGTGTTTAATCGCTTTTACAACAGTACCAATTGTTTAAATATTGGTTGGTAATTTTTTTGTTCAAAATATTTTTTTTAAGTTTTTTTTCTTTTAAATGTGGTTTTTCTCAAATTTTTATATACGAAGTAAACAAATATGCATTTCAGAAGAAAGGGGTTTAATCGCCTTTACAACGATACCAATTTCTTATTTTTAAGTTAGTATTTTTTTGTTTCAAATATTTTTTTTATAAAAAAAGGTATTTTTTCATTTAGATGTGTTTTCTTTTATTTTTATATACGAAGTATACAAATATGCATATCAAAAAAAAAAGGGAGTTTAATCGCTTTTACAACGATACCAACCTTTTAGAAATCGGTTAGTAATTTTTTTGTTTAAAATTATTTTTTTATAGGAAAAGGTATTTTTCTCAAATTTTTATATACGAAGTATACAAATATGCATATCAGAAGGGGATTTAATCGTCTTTACAACGATCTCATTTTTTTAAAAATCGTTTAGTAATCGTTTTGTTTAAAATATTTTTTTCTATAAAAAAATGTATTTTTTTTCATTTAAATGTGTTTTTTCTACAATTTTTATATACGAAGTACACAAATATGCATATCACCTGTAGCACCTGTAATATAAGTTTGTACAAAAAAAGTTATATACAATTTAAATAAGAGCAAAAGGAGGACTACGTCTATATTTTAAGGTTTTTAGTTATTTATAGGCAATAATTAAATATATAAATTTTTACCAAAGGTCCTATTTCGAACTTCGAAGGCCGATATCTCGATTTCGGAGGCTAACTTCGAAAAACGGAGAATTTACTTTTTTACCTATGACTCAATCTCTTAAAAAAATATTGGTTTCGTCCAATACCCAGAAAAAAGTTGGTTTTGCCGTACAGTGTTATCAAAGGTGAGGCAAAAGATTCGTTTTTCAGTTATTTAAAAGATTTTAACCTAGCCCATTGTTGAAATGACCGCTACATTTTCTTCTAGGTAATGTAAAAATTTCATAACTGTATCAATTACCCGTAGCTCACTCGCACAAAATATGTATTAATTATTTCTACGGGAGTATACATATGTATGTGTTTTGAAACTTTAAAAGCGTTTTTCTCGGGTTTTCGGTTTTTTGAGTTATTGCAGTACCTATTGAAGTGAATGAGCGCTATGTTCATTTTCATAACACTCATATTGGATATCGAAGATATTATTCGAACGTTCGCCACAATATTTATTGGGTAATTAAAAAAAAAAAAATACTTAAAAAAGTTCTTAACCGGTCGATACTTTTTGGCATTCGCGATATTTACTCAGTACTTGTCAAAAAGTATCGAGTGCTCGATACTACTCAGTACTCATGAATGGTATCGATATTTTGTACTCGTTACTCGTATCGTTCTATCACTAGTTTTGCCATCGCCGCGAGTTATTTCGGTGTGCGCCATTGTGCACACTTACAAGTGAAAAAATAATCAGATGTTTTCCCGAAATGGCTCACAGCTGAGATCACCTGATTCTATGTGTCTGCAGCACATAATTACAAAACGACTACCTTGAGTGGACAATATTGTTAGTTGAATAAAATCATTGTTGAGCAAATATAAACAATGGTTTGGTTGATACAAGTTTTCAATTAAATTTGTGAACTTGCTGTAGACGTGAATCAGCTAACCATTTATTATTGGGAAAAAAGTTTCAGTTTGACACAAATAAAAATTTACTCGATGGTTGTTGTGTTTACTTTCTTCTTTTATTAGCATATATTAAGCATAAAAAATACATACATATTTACATAAATAGTTACTAGTGTAAATAATACATATGTATATGGTGGTAAGAATCATTGTGCATACTTACAAGTGAAAAAAGAATCAGATGTTTTCCCGAAATGCCTCACAGCTGAGATCACCTGATTCTACACTGAGAAAAACGATTGGTTTCGACAACTAAAGTTATTTAGTTCCCGAATTTTGACAATATTTGGGAACTGTTACCAAGGATTGGGAACTATTACCATGGGTTGGTAATTATAACTAAATATATTAAAGCTTCTAATATTCATCTAGGTTGTAACAAATCGTTAATTTAGTTGAAGGGTTTGGTTAATACTAATAAATATTTCTTTGAAGCATATTTCTACAAATTCCATTCAACTTAACGTATGGTTCATTATGAAGCTCTGCTAATGCAGATAAGCTTTCTTTCAACACATGGTTTAGTCATAGTTACCAAATCTTAGTTGAGACAACCACGATTTGGTTTGAGAGTGGAACATATTCATGCTTGTGAGCCACCCCTAAAGAATGCTGGGCGCTCTCTGAGCACTTCTGTGTTTCATATACGAAGAGCGCCAGCTGAGCAATGCACACAGTCCCACTTATTGAATCGTTTGAATGTGGTAGTATGCCGACCATTCAAGAATGATAGAATACAAGATTGCGCCGATCAGAGAGGATTTTTGAGAATAACTATTGTGTGACGTCACACTGGTGCAATTGCGAGAGAGAATTGACAAAACGTTAGCAAGAATGGAAGAAGAAGAAAAAATGTTGCAAGGAAAACGTAAACAAGTTGCACCAGTGTGACGTCATGCAAACAACGATTCTGTCAATCGTGCCGACCATTGCATTGTGCGTGGAAATCATTGCTCCGCTACCGCTGTTCGTATATGTGGTCCCAGAGCGCTCAGTATGCTATGGCATGTCGATCGCTGCGCTAGGTAGAAAAAGAAAAGTGTGTGCTATGACATGCACAGAATTGTTTGTCTCAGTTTCAGTTTTTCTATCACCGCGAGTGGTTGCGGCACAATATAACCAGTAAACAACCTTCGGTGAATTTGGCGACCGCCTTCCTCGGGGATGAATATGCTAGGGATGAAATTATTGGTACACACGCCTTCCAAGCACGCAGGGTTGCTTTTTAGAAACAAAAAATAATTAACTCCAAATAGTTTCAAAAAGTATAGTGTAAAACGAAATTTATTGAATAATTCCACATAAAATGGTATACATAAATGACGCATTTTCTAAACGATTTAAAGTAAACGCATTTGAGAATTGATAGATAAGTACTACGGATTGTAAATTTTTGTTAACTATGAGGTGAATGAAAATTTTCAACCCTGCCTGATGGTTTTGAAGAATTTTTTTGTTCTAATTTTATTACTAAGGCGTCTAATAAATGCATGGCTTTTAGTTCTAGAAGAATAAATGTCAGTAAAGACAAGTCTTTTTTGTATAATTTCTGACTTTAATTGCTCAACTTCTTCTGAACCAGAGCAACTGTCAAAAATTTCCAGCAGTAAAAAGTTACGAATTGGCACAGCAGAAATGAAAAATTTTCTCGCCATAATAAAAAGTTTTTTCAACATGGAACTTTTCTACTAATTGACATGAAATTACTATCTCAACGCTCGGAGCGCTGCCACTGAGGGCCTTTGCCAACTGATTAAAAAGAGAAAATTTGGAAAGACCAAACAAAAATTTTGAGATTTCTCGTTGTGAATACGAATGCCATAGTTTTTACCTAGCTCGTGGGACTACGCAAAATTTTGACAGCTTGTAAATATGTATACACATAAAGTTGTTGGCGGTAATAAGGAGTCAAAATTAAAATGGAGAAAAGAACAAAAAGCGTAGGTTAGTTGTCAGTTATAAAATAAATGCAATTTATTTGCGAATATTTGTTTATTCTTTTTATTGGAAGGCAACCACTCGGAAAAGCTTGTGTTAATTATATTGATAACAGAACCTGCCAGCTCGCACGTTGTCTAAATTCTCAAGTAACATAAAGTCCACAAAAGAATAAGTACGCCATGTATAAATTTTAACAATACACAAAAATAGAGCTTTCGCACGAGCGTTTGTTTGGTTTTTCAACACCATTTATAATTTTCTTTTAATAAAATCACGATTTGACAAATACTTAAATTTATTTATCTAATAATAATATAGCACACAACCCTGAAATCTAAGAAAAAGTCTGAGGAAGGCCATTAAATAGCAGCACACAACCCCGTGCCTTCCTCAGGAGTGAATATAACTACAACAACAACGATTACTACAACAACAACCCAAAAAGGTTGGTTACTGTCTATACTGTGGGTTGCGGTGCGCGCATAGTTATTTAAAAATATTAAGTTTGATACCAACCGGGGTTTCTTAGTGGATATATAATTTATGTGAATTATAATTTGAAAGTGTCTATTTAGCCAAGGAAAAAGCAAAGCAGTATACTTCCAGCAGATATTGACCTGGGTTTTCGCACGACTGTTCCTGTTTCATCGTCGTTTTTTTTTTTAGGAAATTCATACCACCATATACATATGTATTATTTACTTTAGTAACTAACTTATGTAAATATGTATGTATTTTTTATGCTTAATATATGCAAATAAAAGAAGAAAGTAAACACAACAAACATCGAGTAAATTTTTATTTGTGTCAAACTGAAACTTTTTTTCCAATAATAAAAGGTTAGCTGATTCAAGTCTACAGCAAGTTCACAAAATTAATTGATTGAACTTGTATCTACCAAAGCATTGTTTATATTTGCTCAACAATGATTTGATTCAACTAACAATATTGTCCAATCAAGGTAGTCGTTTTGCAATTATTAACAAATATACATTTGTCCCAACTAGAAGTTTTAAGTAAATTGCAGACTTTCGTGAACTATATATTTATTTCGCCATATCCAACTATGCCACTTGATCACTATAACCAAATCTTGGATATTATAACTAAACCTATTTCTGAGTGTACGATGCACGTACAGTGCAGTGTAATGCACGTAAGATAGATATTAAAGAAAATTCAAAAATCCCTTTGGCCAGTTTTCAAAAACTGGATTTACGTCAGTTAAAGCAGTTCGTAACAGTTCTGTTAAATTTTGGTTAGTTAATAGGTACTTTCGTTTAAAATCTCCAGTAAAGAATGTCCAACAGCAAAACTCCGGCGAAATATCATCTGTTCTCTCACAAGAGAAAAATATTCCAAATAGTACGCGAACAGAAAATTTACAGAAGCTTGCAAGTTAGACGAACAGCTGATAGAAATTTTGTTTACATTTAAAAGTATAAAATTGAAAACGTAAGAAAATAAATCCCGCAGTCTCATCCTGACATAGTTCACTGACTAAACGAATAATTACTTCTTACAAGTTTAATTAGTCGCATTTTACTATTTTAACTTCCAAACCATCAAATTCAATTTTGGGATTTGCGTAAATTCCAACCAGCTGTTTTCTTGTTGGCGAACATTTTTTCAGCAGAAACAAGCAGCTTTCGCTCAAAATGAAATGTCATTTTGCTCTCGCAATTTCCCCTACTTTGCAAGTTTTTAGCATACCCGAACACAAAAAGCTAATAGTAGAGCTGTCAAACTATCGATAGTCAAGTCCATGATGTTTTACGATAGTCTTAAGGGTGCCTATCGATACTATCGGCCCATTTGAAATGTTTTTCTAAATCCATTTATTTTTCGTTATCTTGCTTTTATAAATTTGTTTATTCTAGCGGCTCACGGTTGCATTTTAGTATCGAGAAATATTGCTAGAAATTCATTCGCCGTGTAAACAGCCAAAAAGCGATTTCAGAATTTTCCCGCCTTTTGGAAAAAAAATTCTTTCGAATGACACTTTACATGCAAGGTGCGACTGCACATGCAAATGCTTTCTGCAATTTCTCAATTTGACAATCTTTTGAAATATACTGCGTTGCCCGGTCTGACACGCTCTTAAGACGGCAATGTAACCTCTGCTATTTCCACGCTTAAAATAAAAAAATGGCGCTTTTAGAAATAATGCCATGAACCAACTAAACAGATCACCCATTACGGCAACCGCATATATGAAATTGCATTTGAGAAAAAAAAAAGTTGACAACGTCATTTTTTAATCGGTTGTTTTATTCTCACACATGGTTTCATTCCGTTTCATTCACATGGTGGCAAAAAAATGACGTCACTGCAAAAAAAAATACTTTTTTTCTCGCACACCGTCCCGTCGTTCGTTCATGAAATAATGCTGTCAATTTTTGTTCTCTTTGTACCAGGAAAGAGAATACGCTATCAATGAAACGATAGTGGCGATAGTACTAAAACTATCGATAGTTATTTTAAGTGACCAGACTATCGATACTATCGATAATATCGTCGATAGTTTGACAGCTCTAGCTAATAGTTTTTATAACTTTCAATAATTAACAGGTACGCGAATGCAACTAATTGTGAACGCTATTTTGACTTTACGAATTTCATTGTAGAGTACCTACAAAGTCTCACAGTAATACGTTGTACCAAAAATTGAAAATATACGCTACGCAGCTGTTTGCAACAGCGAATATTTTCAATCTGGCAGGTACTTGTGCCGGAATTCAAGCAATGGCAAAGCTTTTTGTTGCATTTCCGGGGCCTTATTTTCTTTTAATTCCAAAAACTCCAACTCTTCGCTTTTCTTAAAAAGGAGTATTTCGGATATTGTAAATTCATCCTCAATTACGTTACATAAAAAAAGTTTATGAAGTATGCAGACGAACATATAAATAACTTCAAATCGGCAAATCAGCTTTTAAATCATGTGCAATATTTTTTTCTAGTCATGGAATATGATGAAATATTCTTTCTTTTGAAATCATGAATAAAACGACATAGTTTAGCTTCAAAACTTAAAATAATTTGCGACAAATCAAAAACATTTTTATTCTCTCCTTGTAGAGACAAATTCAAGTTTTGCAAATGTTCCATCATATCGGTAAAGACCATTAAGTCAGAAAGCCAATTTTCATTCTCCAATTGCGGGTAATGTTCCGATCTCAATTTGCGTATGTGTATATAAAAAAAAATAAAATAAAAAACAACACAATGGAAAAGAATGTTCATCAAGAGCCAAAATGTTCTAAGCAAAGAGAAAGTAATAAAAAAAATTATAGTTTAAAAACTAAAACCCCGCTATTATAATTTCCATTCGTACTGTCAGCAGGTATGTAATTTGAGAATAGAAATCGCTGCATCTTTTAGGCGCGTCAATATTACATAGTTACATCGCGAGCTAATAAAAGGGTGGTAAAAAGGGCCGCACTTTGCTAAGCAAAGAGCAGCGTTCGGCTCAAAGAACCGCGTTTGCCCACCGTTGCTATATACTTATACTTACTTATATATACTTATTTATTTATATATTGGATGTTTGGTGCAATGGTTTGTAGTTAAAAACAACGGAAAAAACTTACACCAGTCAGTACCCACACGCATTGAAGCGGTATATAAATTTAACGAGTTCAACAAGTTAATAATTTGCCATAAATCCTTGTATTTCTAGAATTTGCCATTATTTTTAATACATTAGGGCTGTTCAGTATCTTGTGCATATGCTCTTGCATTTGCATATTCGTTGCATTTGTAAATTCACAACAATAAAATGCACACGGTTGCCATGGCAGCAAGTATAAAATTTGCAAATGGAATTCCAAATGCAAATCCAAGACCATTTCCACAACAGCCTGAACAGCCCTTATGTATTTGTGAATATGAATTCCTTATTAATGAATTACAATGATTTTGAGGGGTTTTATATTTATTTGTTTTAAGAAATCAAGATAAGATGTGTATAAAAACTGAAATCTTTCAAACCAAGTAGTTTTTGGGTCGTTTTCAATTGTTTATTGTTGTGGGGAAATAAGCCCTCAATATAAAGCAGGGATCACACGATTTGTACATTTGTTCAGATTTGTACATTTTGGCAGTCAAAGAGTGGTGTTGTCTAGAAATATTTATAAATGAGTTTTGCTCAAAAAAAAAAAATCCAAACAACCCCACCAAAATGTAAAATCTGTACAAATGTACAAATGTACAAATCTTGTGATCCCTGCTTTACTTAAATGACTCCTGATTGTTTAAAATAGATGAATACTTAATATAGTGTCTTTTAATTTTAATTCAAATGTAAATACAAATGGAAATGGAAAATTTTCTTGTCATGGGTGTATGTACATATATGTATACTTTCGATTTATAGAAACGAACTTTAACTCAATGACGTCATCAAAGGCATTTCATAAGAATTACAACATAATCTTTAGATTTGATATCGACTTCCTTCTACAGACTTTTGCTTTTAATAATTTAATGAATATAACATTAAAGCTACATATTTAGGAGCTGCTACAAGTAAGTTTCCAATTCCATTGTAGGTACGGTGATGGATTCAAAATGAAGGATAATTTTTCAAAAATATGCCTACATATATTTACGTAGTATAAAAATATCAAACGAGTATTTATGATTCTAAATTCTTTATACATTTTAAATTTTAAAAATGAATCACGTTTTTTTCATCGATATTAATCTTTTTTTTACATGAATTTTTATGAAAGTATAGTAAAACATATTATAATTACAATAGCTTACACGAAAAGTCAAAATCTTTAAAAGATTATTTTATAGTCAAATTTTGAGTCGTTCAAAACGAAAACAATACCCTTTTTTTGTTTTTTGTTTCTTTTCGCAGTTATTTGTCAAAAATCGACATCATGAATCGACGTAAACGACGAGTTACCAAGTGCCCTTTACAAAAATATATAATTTGTGCAGATTGCGCTCCATAGTATCAACATATCTAATCCGATTTTCATTATCTTTGGCTCAAAATTTTCTGTAATGATATATATTCTTTATCGAATTTTTAAAATAATGAAACAAAATAATCAAATGAAACTGCGTATTTGATTGAAAATCTCACTTTTTTCGACTTTGACGACAGAATGCAAGTGGTCGCCTGTAGCACTAATAATTTTCATTGAAGTCGTCACAACTTATATATTTTGGTAAGAGGCACATCAATACCCTCATGAGATATTGAAGAAAAGCTACGAAAAGTACCAAAAAACACTTTTTTGAAAAAATCCATCCATTGTCCGATAATATTAAAATAACGAATATAATGCGGGACAAATGCAGGACTTTTCGAAAATTTCAGTACATTTTCAGGTTTTTTAGGTTTGAAAAACTACGCAGGACCGACCTTTGAAATACAGTACGGTCCTGAAAAAAACAGAACGGATGGTCACCGTAATTATAGGTGCTACGTTTTTGCCAGTACTGTGTACGAATGTATGTCAGTGTTGAAATTGTAATCAGGGTATCATTTATGGCAAAAGTAGTACATATACAATTACTTGGTATGAACTCATGTGAATTTCTCTTAGAATATGTATGTAAGTTGGTGGATAGCAAGAGAGGGCGGTTGAGGTGGTGTGTTGATATCGCTATTTATGTATGTACGAACATCGATGAGTATTTGGCGGTCTACACTACTACTATTGCTAACACGTCACACATATACTTAAGTTATTTATTAAATTTGTATAGGTATGCAGTTTTTGTTTTTTATTTTTATTTTTGCGTATTTTTCAACTACGATTCTTAATTTACATGTATTAACGACTTTTATATGCATTCATACTAATTTTGTATAGGTATGATGGGTCTGCATGTGTGTAAATAAACATTACACTTGAGTATTTATATATTTCTGTTTAGTTTCCTATTGTACTTGCTGATTTTTTCTACAAAGTCCAACTTATTGCTTCACTTTCATAGTTTTAACTTACATACATTTTAGTTCCGTTTCCTTATATTCGCTCAAAATTATAAGAATTGCATAGGCTTTAACTTTCTTAAGGTATTCTTACACGATATGTATTTGCATGTATACATACTACTTTTTATATATGGAAATGCCAACATATCGTGTAAAGGCAAATTAGATTTGTTTCTGTACAAAGCAGATCCATGTACATACGAAATATAAATGTTTCTATTTTCATCTGACACACAGATAGAATCATCTGAGTTTAGTTTACTCGGTTTTCAAAGAACGTATTTTAAATAGTTAAATAAAAACTGTGAATTTGACAGACATACGCAATTACATATGTATTGAAAAATTCGCATTTGCAGATGCAAATACATATCGTGTAAGAACACCTTTATTGGTACCATATGTGTACTTATGTTAATGAGAATTCATAGGTATGCATCAAAAATTTTGTTAATAAGGTATATAGGTATGTTGATTCATTGATATATGTACATACAATATTATGTTGTAAGAAAAATCCTTTATCTGATTTAAATATAACAATAGTTTTTCTGTCAATAATTACATAACGATTTTTCGTAGCAAGTACATTTTTCAAACCATGCTTTCAATTGTTACACTAATTTCATAACACCTCTTCCTTGTCCAGTTACAAGTCACTACACTTTTCTCTCCTTTTGCGGCAGGTGCCTTGAGTAAAATATTAATATGAGTACAAAATAAGACGAACGTAGAAAAAACAAACGATATGCTGGTTAATAACACAATTGTGCAAACTGTTTTTGTTCTAGCAGTTTAAGCTAATATCTAATATCCATTTCAGTTTCTTTAGGCAGAATATTCTCACCTAAAATTATTTCAAAACCCATCGACTGATATTAAAGCTGCGTTTCTTTATACATTCCAGATAATCCAATTTCACAGCCAGAACGAACAGAATGCGTTTGAAATATAGGTTAACATATCATCAGGAACGTTCTAAAGAATAAGTGAACAAAAAAGTTTATTCCAAACGTTCAGAATGAATAAAGAAATGCAGCCTAAGCATTAAAAAATTCAATTTTGTTTCTGTTATGTGTTATTAGTTGCTTTTCATCTCTGTAGACAACATTTTCCGCATTTTGATGTAGTAATAAAGATGAAGCTAAATCCGTAATATCGAATGACGGATCTTTTTTTAATTCTGCGAAGAAAGGCTTCGACCATGTGCGATAAAATTGGAGTTAAAAATTTAATTGAAGCTTTTAAAATAAATTTTTATAATTATAGTTGTGTTCCTCTATTATGGCAATATCAGTCAATGTTTGTATGCATTTTCAATGATGCGGCAGAAACTTAAAATCTTGGTTGGAAAGAATTCTCGATTGCCTCGGCCTTTAAGAAATACAGTTTAATTAAATTAACTGCTCAAGAGCCTAGATAAAAACTTTGACAGAGCAATACCTCCTTCAAAAGTTTGATAAGAATCGGCTATACAAAAAATGTATTTAAAAAGGCCTTAGCTTAGAAAAAATATAAATAATTTAGTTTTTATAGAAAAATAATATTATTTTTATAACAGTAGTATAAGGGATTAACATATAAGCTACTCACAGCATAAATTGGTTAACCCTATAAAAAAAAAAAATAAATAAGAAATGCAATAAAATGTTGGATTGTGTTGTGTTTCCGTTGAGATATAAATATTAATATATTATATTTAAACCGGCCACGCTTTGCTATGGCTCAGTGTGATATACAACAAAGCATGAGAAATCAATTAATTTAGTATGAATTCATTTTATTTAACTCAATCATACCAAATTTCTTGTTGCGCATACTCACTTTGGTATTTGAATATAAACCGCAGTACTTTTATCGATTTATAAAATAACTAGCAGACCCGGCGAACTTCGTCCCGCCCAAAATTAATTTTTTTATTGAAACATTTTGTCCAACGTTTTCGCCAGCAATTCACGTTCACTTTTGGTTGTGTGGTCGACAGAAGGCATATCCTCCATTGTCGTCTTAAATAATCTGACGAAAGCGTTTTACCGGGAAGAAGTCCTTGCGGCTCGATGGGGAATTGTCCTTGAATCTGTATAGTATAGTTGGTGGCAATTTACAAACTGGTGAGTATCATTGGTCCACATCCTGTTTAGTCAACGTTAAGCAAGAACCGCAATGGTTCTGATGGTTGATTCAACGGGGGTAATTTGACTTTGATCTCTGGGGTCCCCGAATTGACGATTTTTAGCAATAACTCGGCTCCAGCGCCACCTTGCGCATCTTTTTTTGCAATAGTATTGCCCCTATCGTTACCAATACATATATATCTCGAATATGAGTCAAATCGGATCACAAATACGATTTTGAGTAATAACTCGACTCCAATGCGATCTGGCGTTTTAAGTTGAGAACTTAAACTATACAGGGACCGACTCAAACACATAAACAATGTCATTAAAGTCGTTTCGGTCGTTTAGGAGGAGTCTACCCACCAGAATAAGTCTTTTAGATACTGACACTCTTCGGCATTTTTGCCACCTACAAAAAAAACTATCACGCATTCGTTATACGGAGAAAATGCGCAACATCATCAGTGAAGAAAATCCTCAAAAATCAACGGTAACTTATAGCCATTTAAAACTTGCACTTTATGATACTGAAATTGAGTGAGCTACAAAACTGCATGCCCAAAATTTGGTGCCATTTGATGCAAAATGAACTATATTTCTATAAAAAATTTATTATGAGAAAGAAAAAAACACTGTATTCTGGGTGTATACATATTTTTACAGATAGACAAAAGTTTCAATATGTTTGGAAAGCACCATGCCCCCCTTTTCCAGTAGTCCCAAAATCTCTATACCAATTTTCAGGACACTACTATAAATATTCCCAGAGATATACGCTATGGAAAATTCGATATGTATGGGTGATGCCACTCTCCCTTAATATAGCGAAAGTCTGCAGTATGTGTCCAAATTTCGGTACAGCCGTTCGCGAGATCACCTCTTATAAAAATAAGGAGCTTCTCTTTATATAATTAGTGTCGGTAACACAGGGCAACACCGATTTTGATGCGGCAAATGTTAAAGCTGCTTTTGATAGATTTTTTTGTGCTGATTACGAATCCGTAAGTATAAAGTTTTCATCAGCTCCAGATTTTGAGAAAAACGTGGAGAAAGTGTCAAAAAGGCGCGTTTTTTGCAATATTTGAGAAGCTCTAGCAAGGAAACAAAAGGTGATAGAAGCTTCCACCTATACTCATTTACTTTTTATCGCCCAACAATAAAAAAATACTGGAAAATTGTGCAATTGGAAAAAGGTGTAAAAATCACTATTAGCTGTTCAACAAATTGCTATAGGTGACCTTAGGGTCAAGGTGCAGGAATGGTATTTTCAGGGATTGAAGTCAGAAATCCGAACCATAATTTGAACCTAAGTGGAAGGTTCTAACACCTTTTGCTTAATTGCGGTAGGTACTCAAACTTCCCAAAATCAATTTTTCCTGTTCAACTAATGACTGTAAGTGACCATCCAGCAAAGGTGCAGGAATTTGCAGGGATAGTAGTCGAGATTTTTTGCTTTAATCTAAGCCTAAGCAGGTTCTACCACGTTTTCTTTCTTTGCTAGAGCTTCTCAAATATTACAAAAAACGCGATTTTTTGACACTTTGACCTCGTTATTCTTAAAATCTGGAGCTGATGGAGACTTTATGCTTTATTACGTAAAAAATATCGTTAATATTTGCTGCATCAATTTTTCCCCCATTTTTGTTGGCCTGTGTAATAAGTATTGTTAAATAGCCAATACTCGCATGTTTGCGCCGCCTTCAAACACCTTTCGAACTGTAAAACAATGACACGATTCTATTCTACGCATATCTATAATACGGGTATCGAATTTCAAGCAACTCGGGCCATAAATAAGATTTTTTTGAATAGATAGATCCCTGGCAATAAGCTACCTACATGCCAAATTTCAAGCAAGTCGCAACATAAATACGACTTTTTCCAATAGATCGGGGTCTGGTCCACCTATCAGAAAAAATATCCTATATGTTAACCCAGACAATAGGCTACCTACGTGCCAAATTTCAACCAAATCGGACGATAAATAAGACTTTTTTGAATAGATCGGTCCCTGGCCCACTTAACGGAAAAAATTGATCCTATATTGATGGCTGAGTGGAAGATCGACCTATCTCGGCAGCCGGCACGAAAACGGCCTATCTCAGAAAATTTTTAAGAACGCCCTATCTCAGAATTCGGTTCAAAAACGCCCTATCTCAAACGGAAATATATTGAAAATAAACTGAGATAGGCCGTTTTTGAATCGGCAGCTGAGATAGGGCGTTATTCAACCAAATTCTGAGGTAGGGTGTTTTTCAATCAAATACTGAAGTAGGGCGTTCTTGAAAAGTTTTTTGAGATAGAACGATGTTGAAAAATTTTCTGAGATAGGGCGTTTTCGAACTGGCTGCCGAGATAGGTCGATCTTCCACTCAGCCATCGATATGCTAATCTAGGCAAAAGGCTACCTACGTACCAAATTCTTTTTTTTTAGCGTAGTTCAACCCTGCGCCACCTACCGGAAAAATTAAAACTTTGTGCACTCGTCCTTCTAAACACCTTTCCAAAAAAGCAGCAACCATTCGAATCGGTTATGAAACATAAGAGAAAATTGTTCCCAATTGATTCATGCTCACAATAAATTTTACAATTATCCGGAATTTTCCACCTTTACATTGTCCAAAACCATCAAATCATGCGATAAAATGCAAAATTTCGTCGAAAAATTAGAATTTTCTCTTTTTCCATTCGAAAGCAATTCCGAAGGAATTGCACAAAAAATTCCATAAAAACAATCAATTTTCGATTTTTCCAATTTCCCGACTTTCCCGGAAGGTTTTCTCAGGTTCTTCTCCTGGCAATTACGAACAACTAAAAAAAAAAAAATGTTTGCCAAATCGGCCCAACCTTTCTCAATTGATGAATTAATTAGATTTTTCACACCATTTTTATATATATAGATAAGCACAGTAACACGGGATTTTTATATATTAAGATAAGCACTTTGAGAGGAGCATAGAAAGAATTTCGATGAAACAAAATATACTTTTTCTCGGGTTCACAACTATCCTATCTTTTAAGTTGGAACCAACAATACACACCCACAAAATTTCATTGAAATCGGTTAAGCGCTTTCGGAGATTAGCGTAAATGAACACAGTGAGACGGGATTTTTATATATTAAGATAAAGAGATGAATAAATCCAAAAGAGATCAAAAACTATATTCTCATAAAATTATAACAAAGGGAAATAATATTCTTCTGTAAAAAATAATGGGCCTTCTGATTAGAATCCTAGTTTCCTCAAACGCAGTTTAGATTGAGAATCAACGGCACAGATTAAAGAAACGCCTGAATTATAACTAAGAGGGGGAAGAGTACTCATCTTAACTTTTTAGCATGATAAAAACACTTACAGCCGCACTCAGAGTCGTTTAATGATTACTTAAGGTGTCCCTCAGTAACGATTTGAAAAAATTCCCTTTCAGAGTCAGTTTATGATTCATTAACAGCATTTAATGTACATTAAAGTTAAGTAAACAAAAACCTTTACTTAACTTTTTAACGAATGGTTTTGAATTTTTTTTTTTCGTTTTCAATAAATTTCAATTTCGATAACCTTGCTGTAGCAGTGGCAATGGCCCAGTGAGCAGAGCACTTTCGTTTCATTCAAGAGATCCGAGTTCAATCCTCGGAAACAAATTTTTTTAATAATATTTTTTTTAAGTTGTATTGCTTAAAAAATTCATATTTTTTATTTTATTTAACGTTTGGGAACTTTTTTGATTCATCTTTTTTTCTTTTCGTTTCTGTTTCTAAAATTTTTAGTTCTTCCTGTTATAAAAAAATATTTTTTTCATTTCGTTTAGTTTTTAGAAAACTTATTGCTAAACGATAAATCCATGGCTGAGCGGAAGATCGACTTATCTCGGCAGGCAGTTCAAAAACGTCCTATCTCAGAAAACTTTTCAAGAACGCCCTACTTCAGAATTTTATTGAAAAACGCCCTATTTCGGAATTTTATTGAAAAACACCCTATCTAAGAATTTGGTTGAATAACGCCCTTTCTCAGAATTTGGTTCAAAAACACCCTATCTCAAACGAAAATACAATGAAAATAAGCTGAGATAGGGCGTTTTTCAAACAAATTCTGAAGTAGGGCGTTCTTGAAAAGTTTTCTGAGATAGAGCATTGTTCAAAAATTTTCTGAGATAGGGCATTTTCGAACTGGCTGCCGATATAGGTCGATCTTCCACTCAGCTATCGAAATATAATAACACTATTAGCACATCTTTCAAATACCTATTCGAAATACAGAAAAGAGCTTTCAAGATAGTTGTCTCTCGAAAGACTGAGGTGAGTTGAAAGACAGATGCCAGAATTGGCCTGTTATTGGTCTCGTTTGTCTTTCAGCAAACAGTTTCTAAAAATTTAATTTAATTAAAAAAAATCGTTTCCTTTTTAAAGCAACAAAATCTATAAATCAAAAGAAAATTAGATCAAAAAAGCAAAAAAATTCAATAAGGACAGTTTATAAAAATTGAACAAGAAAAAGAAAATAAATAAAAAAAGGAAAAAATGTTCCTGCCCTAAAACTCGAACTCGGATCTCTCGAATGGCACGCAGTGCTCTGCTCACTCAGCCATTGCGTCTGTTGAACCAGTGCGCGCAAAATTATATAAACACTTATTTTTATATTTTATTTCAAACTGAACGAAAAAAGTGAGTGATGCCACAAAAATAAAGGGCCGCAACTGGGGCCATACTTAAATTTTGTATTTCATAATTTTTAACTCTGACAAGAAACATTAATTAACAGATTTAACGATCATTAGTTAAGTGCCCGTTTGAGCTAATTTAAGAAACGTCTCTGAGTGCGGCTGTTGAGGGTACAATCGCTCGCTCAATTCGTCTGCCATTGGGATTTTTTGACGTTTGCTAGAATTTTGATTACATTCTCTCGAAATGATTCAAATGTCAAATAAATTCAAAATAAATACATGAAAATGTATGATTTGAAAATTGATTTATTCAAATGTGGGAAAAACTTAAAAATTTAGAATGAGTTGCTGCTTTAGCGGCTGCCCAAATTACGTTTTCCTCTACAAGCAAAGCAATCTAAAGTTCTTCAAGTTCCCCCAACAACAACAACAACAAGTTTTCGAGGTTTATGGTGTTACGGAAGCGGATTTTCCAAGTGCCCCTATTTGTGCTAGGCTAATTTTTTGCCACACCACTTGAGCACAAGATACGGTATATTTTGCTTAGCTGCACATCCTACTTTGCACGAAAAACTTGTGCACTTAACGGAAATGGGCACTTAAGCGAATTCTCTTTACTACTTCAATGAGAAAGGTATCCGAATCCCTATGAAACCAAATAATGGAGGAGCACTTACCACGTAGAAAATACTGCAAACGAAATTTTTATCAAATGGTATCTAATTATAAATATAACTACATAAATTGATAGAAATTTTCGTTGTTCTGCGAGATGAGCAAAATAAATAAAAGCTTGTAAAATTTGGTAATTGTAGGGCCAGTGCAGGTAAACGTAATACTTTTTTTGATAATTGATACTAATTGCACAATTTATAAGGCAGGTATTGCCAATGTGTAGGTATGTTAAATGCATCTATCGGAGCAGTTTCCTTATAAATCTTAAAAATAATGCCTCTGATGCGCATTTTGGGGTAGGTATCTTAAATGTGCACTTAATCATAAAGGCAGCAAAGCAAAATATATTGTAGTTCTTTGCAAATGTGCAGTGCCTTTAAGGTAAAATATCTTCAAATGCATGCCAAAATCTTCGCCTTAATATGCGGGCAGAAGTCCATTACAGACAATTGCTTCGATTTATTTATTTACATACATTTGTATGTATATATGTATGTACATTCAAATTTTGTTGTTACTTTGGTTTGAGTGAAAATAAAAACAAACAAACGAAATGACGGCGGGAAACATTTTCAAAATGATAGCAAACGTCAAAATTCGTAAAGTTGGCTCTCAGCGATTGTACCTTGTAAATATTTTTATCATGCTTTTTAGTAATCCATTGAATTTCAATATATGTATCAAGGCGAAGGTGATAGCACGAGTACAAAAACAAAAATTTACATGTATTTTGTGTTTGCTTTGGCGGCATAAACTGTCAAAATCTGTAAGAGTGTGTGTAGAAATTCAAACAAAATTTTTCAATTTGATATCAGAAACCGTGCGGCGAAACACATACACAAAATCAGCTGAGCTAGTAACACCACCTTATATTAATTCGCCTTGATATGTATTTACATATTTCATTAAATCATTTTTGATTTCCACATTTTAAAGAGAGATTGCTTTTTAATTTTATCTTAAAACCATACATTGTCTAATTTTTATGTATTTGCTGAACCATTCTTGTGTTATGGCGTTATAGCCTCGTCATCTATTTCGAGCGATGACCACCCGAACTGAGACGATTGCAACGTAATCGACGTAAATCAAGATGAGACAAACAATAGAGTTTCAAAATTGCAAGCTGAGACGATATTGTCGGCAGGCAAATCGTTCGTGTGGCCTATCACTCGAAATAGATAATAAAGGCCAGTATGCAGCTTTAAAGAAAAGCTAAAAATCCATATAAAATGACGTACAAGAAATGGCTAAGAAATTTTCTTGTGTAAAATTTTCTTGAGGCGATACGCAGTTCTTGAGAAATTTGCTACGCTTTCTACTACGGTTTTCTAAAGTTTTTTTGTGAAAAAAGAGCACAAGAAAACCCATGCTTGCAACAGATACCCAGCAAACATTTGGAGTCATAAATGAGTCTTTAAGGAGTCCCATTTCGGAGCCTTTGTGCTCATAATGAGCTCATTTAAGAGTCCGAAATGAGGGTGTTTCCCTTCCTGCGAAGGTCGACCTATATGAGCTTAAATTCATACATCAAATGAGCCTCAATATGAGTCATATTGGGCTCTTATTGGCCTCATATACGGCTCATTTTGGACTCTTTTTGAAGCTCTTAAATGACTCTTATTGGCCACATAAATGCCTACTTTCGGAGTCTCATTGTATGCAGTTCTGTGACTCTTATTGGCTTTATTCTTCAACTCTCTTAATGAACTTACTTTAGAGCCATGTTAGCAAGGAATTCATTTCAAATACTGTTGCATATTTATGTACAAACCTCTGCACATATATTGCAGCATTCATGTAATAGCAGTTGCTGCAGCTAAATTTTGTTTATTTTTCCTTCCTAATTATTTTTCATATCTGTATAATAAAGGTCTGGATCGGAATTCAGTTTGCTTCACTGTGAGGTTTTTTTCAAATATGTAAACTACTCATACTCTAACAAAGAGGGCATGGAAGGAAGAGGAGTGAAAATGTTGAGCGCTGTATACATAAAAAAAGTACTCAAACAAATTATGTTCCGAAAAAAAGAGGAACATAAATCAGCAGTACCATGCTGTTAAACTTCCACAAAAAATATGTTCCTTCGCAAGTATTTTTTGAGTATTTTTGGAAGTTTTCGTTTAATGCTACATAATGTCAATGTTAGAGCTGACACTAATCTTAAATAGCAAACATGGAGAAACAATGTAGGGTGCTCGAATATTTCGCCAACAGCATATTTTTATAAAGAAAGTGGACTCATTTTATACAGAGAACCGATTTTTATTTGTATAATACAATACATTCATTTCCCAATACCAGGCGCACATACATATGAAGTAGCAAGCTTCCCCGCAAACATATTCTGAGCGTTCAGAATATATGAGTCCGAAAGGTGTCCTAGGTAGGTAAGAAATATGAGTTTCAAAAACAAAAAATTGTTTACTCTTATATGAATCTTTTAGGATTCATATATGAGCCAAGTTATGAGCCAGCACCTTGTGCCAATATAAAAACAATAAAGATTTGAAATTTATATCTAAACTTGTTTATACAGAAATTGAAAATAATTAGAAAACAAAAAATGAACAAAATTTAGCTTCAGCTGCTGCTATTGAATGCATGTTGGAATGTGTATATGCATGTAAGTATGTATGTATGTTATTTGCAAGGACTTTTTGCGGAATGCCTTTGCAAATATAGTGAGTTGAATAAGACTCAAAGAGCAACCTAAAATAAGAGTCCGAATGTAGCAATTTATGAGGCCGATAAGGGTCTCAAAAAGAGTCATATATGAGGCCAAAACTTGTTTTAAAAGAGTCTAAAATGAGCCGTATATGAGGCCAATAAGAGTCCAATATGACTCATATTGAGGCTCATTTGATGTATGAATTTAAGCTCATATAAGTCGACATTCGTAGGAAGGGAAACACACTCATATCGGACTCTTAAATGAGCTCATTATGAGCGTAATAGCTCCGAAATAGGACTCCTTAAAGACTCATTTATGACTCCAAATGTTTGCTGGGTTTCCCTATGCATACATTTGTTTGTAGAAGTTTTTAATTCGTTTGTAGAAGCCTTTGGAAACTCACAAAGTAGAATTTTGGAAATTTAAAAATTTATACAAAAAATTTTCTGCTTAGAAATATAAAACTTGTTACTTCACATTTATGAGCGCTTGGTATTGGGAAATGAAAATATCAATTTGACAATAAAAACTGGTCATAAAGACAGGTCGCGGGAAAATGGACACACTTTTTTTATACCCGAGCGCACTTGTGCACAAGGGTATTATAACCTTGTTCACATAACGGTTGTTTGTAACAGGCAAAACGAATCGAGATAGATATAGACAAATATATACATAAATGATCAGAATGAAAAGAGAAATCGATTAAGCGGTGACTGTCTGTCCGTCCGTCCGTCCGTCTGTGCACACAATAACTCTAGTAAAAATTAAGATATCTTAACGAAACTTGGTACATGCACTTCTTTTGGTCGTAGGACGGACGGTATTGAAAATGGGCGAAATCGGACAATAACCACGCCTACCTCCCATATAAGGTAATTTTCAGAAATACGAAAACTGCGATAGTTTAGTAACTACTGAAGATAATTCGCTCAAAATTGACATTTAGAATAACTTTTAGATGAAAAATAATAATATTATAAATTTTTGAAAAATGGGCGTATCCACGCCCACTCACGGTAATATGTGTATATCTTGGTAACCGCTGCACCAATTTCTTCCAAATTTGGCACCGTTATTAGCCTTGCTACAGCATACCAAATGGCCGAAAATTTTCAAAATCAGAAAATAACCACGCCCACATCCAATATAACGGTAATTTCGAGAAATACGAAATCCTCGATAAATCAGTAAATATTAAAGCTAATTTATTAAAAATTGATGGTTGCAACAATTCTTTACCAGGAAATACGTTTATGATAAAATTTTGGAAAATGGGCGTGGCACCGCCCACTTATGATCACATCTATGTATCTCGTTAACCGTTCTAGCAATTTGTACCAAACTCGGTATGGTTATTGTGCTTGCCACATAAAAGCAAACCGTTGAAAATGTTGAAATCCGACTAAAATCACGGCCGCTTTTCATATAATTTCATATAATTTCAAAAATGTTTTAAATTTCAATATTTCGAAATTTAAGGATGCTAGTTTACATCAAATTTATACACCCGCTTATCATGTAGCGGTAGCTTTCGGAAAGGTGGAAAACATATATTTAAAACTTGCGCCGGGTATTTAATGTTCGGCTCCGCCCGAACTTAGACTTTCTTACTTGTTGTTATTTAAAAAATGTAAGTAATATGTATGTACATAAATCATGTACATATATGTATGAAAGATTCGAACTTTTTTGCAAATGCAATCAACATACTCAAGTACTCTGGAATAGCGGAACCGTGTTTTATGTAGCAGAGCGCTGTTGAGTAACATTACTCAGTTCCTCAAATTTATGGTGTTCTCTTTTTTTATTCCTATCTTTTTAAATACTCTAAAATATATGTTCCATTTACTCATGGACACATGTGAAGAGTATTTCTCCTGGTATATTTGCAGTGCTTTAACTGTATAAACAAGTTTAGATATAAATTTCTAGTCGTTATTGTTTTTATACTGGCACAAAGTGCTGGCTCATAACTTGGATCATATATGACTCCTAAAAGATTCATATAAGAGTAAAAAAATGTTTGTTTTTGAAACTCATATTTCTTACCTACCCAGGACTCCTTTCCGACTCATATATTCTGAGCGCTCAGAATATGTTTGCGGGGTATATATGCCCGATCCACACACACGAA
>NW_023461912.1:0-22259 GCF_013731165.1 Rhagoletis pomonella
ATCTAGCTGCCAGGACTCAGCTCATTTGACGGAATTATTGGGGATGACAAGTTGAAGGAACTGGGTGCGATCATTGGTAGGAAAAATCACATCCTTTAAATCAAACCCGGCATCAAAATTCCCAAAAAAAAAAAACAGTAGGAACCGTAAATTTTTCTGACACATCTGGTATTCCTGATGCAGTATAACCTGTACTTAAGTCTCTAGTAGAAAAATACAATTTTGCGAATGTCATATCGAGCAGACGTGTTCTACGCTATAACCCCGCTAACGCAAATTTAATAAAGTGCATTAATATTCCCATCAAAAGGTTCTACGGGTTTTTTTTTTTTTCAAAAAAAAAGGTTCGAAGCTAGTGGTGAGTGTGCCCCCCAAAGTGTTTGCCCTTGGGGTACGACTGTTCATGGTAGTCAGGACCTGCCAATCCCCCATGTCAAAGACGCCTCACCAAAGGTTGACCAGCCCTTGTGAGTATGCTGACTCCACACTTTCGTATACGGACACAAAACCATTGCAGGTAGCTGACCCGCTATGTAAGCAATACCAATCGATGTTATGCAACCAAAATGCAATACGTGGGAAATGCAGCATCAGCAACTAATAAAGCCGTTTAGATACTGAGCGATACAATTAAGAAATACTTTATATTTATAAATCTCATCCGCTCTAAATCTTGTATTTTATTTATTTCTTAGAAAGGACTTCTATAATTTTCTCGAGCACCTAACAGCGTGTTCGTTGATTTACATACATATATGTAACTTTTGCAAATAAAATAAATATTTATTCTTTGCCATCATAAAATGATTGCATTACTAGCTGAGAATTTACATACACTCCAATAACACTAGTCTACAAGGAAAAGTATCCGAAATAATTTAAACTAATTTCTGCTTCTCTGTCCATGCAAAATTCGGATTGATAACTAAAATTCATTTATTAGTTTGAGTTTTTACGATAATCGTATCTTTCGTGTTTAATGGAACTACCAACATTTAACTTCATAATGTTTTGACATTTACATAGTTAGTTTGTATCAAATATTCGAAATATTGTGATTTAGTGCTATTTTCTCTTAAATTAAGCGATATAGAAGTGTTAAAAGTAAAAAGTATAATACTATTTTATAGCAAAATGTCTCGAAAATGTGTTAATAATCCCGACAATTTTTGTTATATCTGCGGTGAGGTGATATTTAATAAACAAAGGTGTTGTATATCGCCTATAATAAAAGAAGCCTATTTTTACTACTTTAACGAGAACATCAAACACCAGGATAAAAGCTGGGTTCCACATTTCTGCTGTAATCCATGTGCTACAGGTTTGAGAAATTGGCTGAATGGCAAAAAAAACATCATTTCGTTTTGCAGTGCCAATGCAGTGGCGAGAATCGACAAATCACGTAAGTGATTGTTATTTCTGCCTGACGACTCATGTATTTGGAAAAGGCAAGGGTGTTTCTAAAAAAAAGAAGAGTGCCATAACATATCCAAATATACCATCAGCTACTCGTCCTCTACCACACAGCGATCTTCATCCGATCCCGAAGCGTCCTCACATCGGTGACGACGAAGATGAAATCAAGGGAAGTTCACCATCAATTTCGTCAATGTCAGAATACGAGGTACCTAGTACATCAACACAGCCACACAGGATAACACAAGCTGAATTAAATGATCTCGTAAGGGACTTAGAATTGCCAAAGAACAAAGCAGAACTTTTAGGTTCAAGATTGCAACAATGGAACCTTTTACAAAGTGGTGTAGTTATAACATCTTTCCGTAACAGACAAAAACATTTGATGCAATATTTTGAAATGGCTGAAAGTTTAGTTATTTGTAAAGATGTCCAGGGTTTGATGGGATCTCTTAACATTACATATAAACGGGAAGAATGGAGACTTTTTATAGACAGCTCTAAATTAAGTTTAAAAGCAGTATTGTTACATAACCAAAATATTTTACCATCGATCCCTATTGGTCATGCAGTCCATATGAAAGAATCTTATGATAACATGAAAACCCTTTTGCTGCAGATAAAATATAATGATCACCAATGGCTAATTTGCGGAGATTTAAAAGTCGTAGCTATTCTACTTGGACTACAATTAGGCTATACGAAATTTTGTTGCTTTCTTTGCGAATGGGACAGTCGTGACAGAAAGCAGCATTATACAAAAAAAGTGTGGCCTCATCGTCAGTCACTTCAGCCTGGGATGAAAAATGTTCAAAATAACCCTTTAGTTGACCCACAAAAAGTGTTACTTCCACCACTGCACATAAAACTAGGGCTTATGAAAAATTTCGTAAAAGCAATGAACAAAAATGGAACTGCTTTTCACTACCTTCGCCAGAAATTTCCAAGATTAAGTGAGGCTAAAATAAAAGAAGGTATATTCGTTGGTCCCCAAATAAGAAATTTATTAAAAGACGAACACTTCGACACTATTTTGGAAGGCAAAGAAAAAAAAGCCTGGGACAATTTTCGCCTCGTGACAAAAAACTTCTTGGGAAATAAGAAGAGCGACAACTACGCTGAACTTATTGAAAATATGTTGTCATCTTACCAAGAACTGGGTTGTAACATGTCCCTGAAAATCCACTTTTTACATTCTCATTTGGACTTCTTTCCGGATAACTGTGGGGCCTTTAGCGATGAACATGGGGAGCGCTTCCACCAGGACATCGCTAACATGGAAAAACGATATCAGGGCAAGTGGAACGTTTCAATGTTAGCGGATTACTGCTGGACTATTCATCGAGATACTCCAGAAGCAGAGTACAAAAGGGCAGCGAAGAAACCACGTCGCAATTCTACTAATGAATAAAATAACGGTATAATTTCTGTTATTTTTTCAAAAAACTTTAAAATTTTTTTTTTAAGAAATGGAAACTAATTAAAAAAATATAATTGTAATTTCGTATGCAGTATGTCAACATAAATAAAAAAAGCTACTTACACTAGAAAATACTTTTTCATAATCAAAATTTGTATACTAGTGTAATAAATGTCCATGTTTAATGGTTTAATGGGAATGAAAGTAATGACTCGGGTACTTCAGGTTGGATCGTGTAAGTATTAAATGTTTACATTCTAACAAATTGTAATAGTGGGAGGAGTTTTTTAAATCACGTAAAATGTATTATCATTGTAACTTTTCAATATCGTAAATAGCATATATTGCTAGTAGTTATAGGTACATAAATAAAGGCTGTAGACAAATTCTTGATAGACGGTTGGTTAGGTTTTGATATATGCATGTTAGGTAAATTAGACAAGTCGAAATGCTTAACAACACGGGGACGCTTCTTTATTAACTTCCAAGTACTAATCAGATATCATGGGATCGGATTTGGCGTTAGAAACTTAGGGATATCATGTGCATATTTAAACACAACGATTTGTCACACTGATACACCAGAGTGGAAAACTATCTGTATCCAGAAGAACGCATATACATACATACATATACCGCTAGAAGTGAACTAGCAGTTAGTGCCCAAAATAAGAACACAACAAAACCCTGCAACCGCAGGATGGCACCGCCCTTACTAAAGGTCACGGTATTTTCTTATTTAGGAGACAGCATCGAACCATCCGCCAAGTTACATACTGGATTAAATAGAGCACAAATTTATCCACCCAGACTTCAGGGTGGGCTAGACACAAAAATTCATATCGAATATCCAAGCCCAGCAGCAATCCCACCAAATGGATTTGAAGATCAATTGGGGTTGCAATTGGGCCTTGATCAAAAGGAGAGGATTTTCGTGATATGCAGGTTCAAGGCAGTAGTGCATAAAAACGCATAATAGTTTGGTAAATATACCAAAAACATCGTATTACATATGGTATAACTAATAATATTACCTTCAGAATTGAACCTTAAGTTTTAAAACTAAAGTAATGTTATAATGGAAATATAAAAGTAGTGGGTTTTCTTGCGATTCAAAACAGTCAATTCCATTTCTAAATCAACTGACAGGAAGATACCACCTATAATTTCCCAGCACAGAGAAAAAATTTTTAAGCGTTTTTAAGAAATTAAATTTCTTCAAATGTGTGGTTGTCGGGGAGCGTGCGATAGCAACAAGAAATGCCTGTTTCCTCGTATGAAATAACTAACAATGCGCGAGTCCACCTAAACCGGAAATGATTTCAAGAAATAAAGCAAGGATATTTTCAGAATGCTTACAAAATATGCTTGCATAGTAAAAAATGTAAATAAACTCAGCATTCCAAGGTGACAAAGAAAATCAAATCATAAAAATGAGATTCATACATTGTTGTAACCATAAGTACTTATACTCATGGTATTAAACATACATATCTACATATATGAACCATTCTTGCAACCATAAGTACTTATGCTCATGGTATTAAAATTAAGCATACATATCTACCCAATTTGCCACAGGGCGAAGACGATGTTGTTACGACGTCGCTCTGGCGAAGTCGTTTGGGTATATGTATAGCCTCTAAACCTAAAAGACATACCAAAAATCTGCGATTCACCACCGAAAGGAGGACCGTCCGGATTTATAAAGTAAAACTATCTCTGCGATTCACCACCGAGAGGATCCAGAGAATATTTAAACGAAATTTTTATAAATTTGTATTCAATCATAAAAAGGGGTATTGTACAGCCTACACTGAGGGAAAAACCGCGGTCTAAATTTAAGCCTGTTGCGCTTAATTTTAGATTATACTGTTCTTAATTTTTTCGATACCCAACGGTCTTGATAGGAGACCAAAAAGTTCTTAAGTCAAGAACAAGTTCTTACTATTAGACCACAATTCTAGTATTAAGACCCAAATTCTTGCTTTTAGAACACAATTCTAGTATTAAGACCCAAATTCTTGCTTTTAGAACACAATTCTAGTATTAAGAACCAAGTTCTTGCTATTAGAACACACGATCTTATTTTTAGACCATCCGTTCTTAAATATATTCTATCCGTTCTGTGATTTATACCACGTTCTTAATTTTAGAACGCTACAAGATAAAAGATGGAAAACTATTGTGTTTATGCAAATGACGCTACTAGTGAGGTAAATAATTGGGTTCTCTTTACCACGGAGCAACCAGTTACCTCTGAAGGGGCAATAGAAGCTCCAGAAAATTCTGTTCTGCCAGAAATAAATGAAAGTACATTAAGTACAGTTGGAGAAGATAATTCCACTATCGAAGATGACGAAAATCTTAAAACGTTGCTGAAAGAATTCAGACTGGAATGTATTTTTGAGAATTTAAAAGGTAAGTACATATTCCCTATTTGCATATATGAAAAGTATACTCTCATAAGTGTATTTTAGCTGCACAAATCACTTATAGATGCTTAAAATACATTCAAAAAGAGGATTTGAAAGAAGCAGTTCTACATCTTGGCCTACGCATAGAGTTTCGTGAAAAGTTATTCGCCTGGAGAAAAAATAAGGTAAATTGAACAATAGTTGTTAAGTTTATTTATGTACCTACACAGAAAGAAAAAAGATAGGTTAATCTAACCGAAAAAGATTGTAAATAAACCATTTTTCTATTTTACATTGAAAACACAAACAACAAGTACAATTCAGGTTGTTAATATAATCGACGAAAAATTGTTATACGAATTTGGAAATTTTTGACCGCAAAAATAGTTAAACTAATCGTTAGAATTGTAGAACATAAATTTAACTACAAAAAATGGTATGGCCAACCTGCAAAATGGTAAAGTTACTATTATTAACCACAAAAATAGTAAAACTAACCGGATAAAATTGTAACTCTACTATCTTGATTGTTAATCTAACTGAAAAGATAGTCTTCACGTAATTCTCTTCTCTCTTTCTTCCCTCTTCATGATGAGAATAACCACAAAAATAGTTAAACTAATCGTTAGAATTGTAGCACATAAATTTAACCACAAAAAATTGGTATGGCCAACCTGCAAAATGGTAAAGTTACTATTTTTAACCACAGAAATAGTAAAACTAACCGAATAAAATTGTAGCTCTACTATTTTGATTGTTAATCTAACCGAAAAGAGAGTTTATGCGATAAGAATAACGGCACTTTTGATGCTTTGCTTCTTTTCTTCTTTCATATTCATTTGCAAACTTTTCATGGACGTTGTTATTTGCGTAGGTGCAGTGAAGTGAAATTATATTAATTAATATATTAAAATTAAGTGTTGATGAATCTTAACAATAGTGAATTGTTTTCGCTAAATATTTTGCGTGCTGTGGAGGCGGATGATATGGATAATCCTGATCCAGAAGACACGGAATTTTGTAAATTGATTTTGGAGTGGGGATTTTCACATAAAATCGCTGAATTTAAAGGTAAGTTGCAAATACATTGTCATTGTTGTAGTTTTTAGTTAATTTAGTGAAATTCCAGCGCAAGCAATAACCTTGAAAAATTTGCAATATCTGACGGAGTCTGACCTTGCTGATTTGTTTAAAAACGACACCATTGGTGGTAGAGCGGAATTCCGCCATCAACTCATAACTTGGAGGAAAACAAACGTAAGTATTGTGAATCCCTCTGTGATCATTTCATGAAGAATCTTTTTTGTTGCAAAATTCCTTCAGGGGTATGGTAGCGTGTCGACGTGCGATACAGCGTCCGCCAATTCTGGTTTTGTTGACTTTGTGCAGCAGTGGCGACAGCGGATCAACAATGGCATCGAATCTCCTTCATGCTCACAAACATCCAGTTCATCTTCACATGACTTCGTAAGTTTATATATGAGGCACCTCACAAACCCAACAAAACATTAAACAAGTTTTAAAAACCTACAATTTTTAAGGATTTGCAGCAAGTGTTAAGTGCCCATCCAACTGGCGAGTATGTTCTGCGACTGGACAAACTAGATGACGCTGGGAGGAAGATCTTAATTGATGCCACTGTGTCGTGGTTTATTAAAAGAAAAATCAAAATATGCCGAAATACATTCCAATCTATTGCGCAAGATATTGCAAACAGGTTTAAAGATGACAAGGTAAATTATTTATTCATTACAAAACTATTTTCTAAATTTTCACCTATTTTCAGTCGATTTACTACCACAAAGATCCTATTACCTTGAGACCAGCAGGCCGCTTGTACGATAAATATTACAACACATTGAAGAGATTGAGAATTCACCGGATTTCCTGAAAGTTCAACTCCTGAGGCATCACCGACAGAAGAATATACATTTACTTTCGAGGATGAAAAATGTAACGCCACTACAATAGCTTTTGTTTTGTAATTATTTCATATATTTTTATGCAGCTGCCTATGACTGGCTCAAACTTTTTGATTCGCCGTGGAGCACAGTTGAAGCAAATTGGAAAAAACCTTCAAAATCAGACGACAAGAAATTTTTAACTCAAGTGGTAGCACATCAGCGAAAACTTTACGGGCCTGGAAACTTTTTTCCCATTCATGTGGATACAATCTGGTAAATGGATTTCTTAGTTTTACGTTTAAACTTGTCAGAATTTGTTGACTAGTTTGAATTTACAATCAAATGGGTCATATTAATAAAAAAAAAAGATTTTTCTCAAATTTGACATCAATTTGTATGAAAAAACTTTCAAAATTTGAGAAAATATTTCGAAAAAGCATTTTCTTTTTTATTAAATGACCCAATAAATACAAAAACTTCCTCTTGAAATACTATCATATATGAAAGTAATGCGTCATATTAATAAAAAAAGCAATTGCTTTTTCAAAACCTTTTCTCAAATTTTGAAAGTTTCTTTATACAAATTGATGTCAAATTTGTGAAAATTTGAGAAAAAACAAAAACCTTTTTTAATCATATGACCCAATATTTAAAGGCACGGCTGCAAACCGGTTCTGAATCGGGTTTTGAACCGAACCACTGCTGTGAAACCCAATCAACTATCATATAATAATAGATATGCAAGTTGGAAGTAGCTCAAAAATTTCCCTGAATTTTCCTTTTTTTGCTTAGAGGGTGTTGATCAATTTCTTCCATAAAATACAAAAAAATAAATATATACATTTTGCATTTCTCTTTCAAAAAAAATCGGAAAACTTAGAAAAATGTTTGAGCTAGCTCCAACCTTCACAATATTATTCTTTAGTCGGTTGGCTGTAAAAATGGTCGCTACAGAATTTAAAACTCAAAATTTAATAATGCTTTCCTTTATTGCAGATTGATATTGACTTCAATGCTCTAGATCAGAATTGCTCACAGCTAACAGAGAAATGGCAAGGTTTTAGAACAAAAATTATACCAATTTTGAATAAGAGGGTAAAGGATATTCAAAATCTTCAGCACTTGAAAAAAGTTAATGAGATTGATAAAGGTTTGTTAACATTGGTAATAATAAGATTAAATGATTTTTATAATAAATATACTTTTATTAAAGGTTCAGATCAACTTATAGCATTGTTACTGCACGTTGTACTACGACCTAATATAAAGCGGAAGGCAGGTGACAAAACGATTTTTAGAAGTACTATCAAAGATTCTCAGCTCTCGTTTTTACTACAAGTTAGTACTGTGAACGATGTCGAAAATAAATTGGATAATCTGAAAAAATCACTTTATGCACGCGGTGAGACATTGCAATCACTAATTATCGCAATTGGCAGTGATTTAAGTAATTGCAAATTTTATGTTTACTATGACGACATTAAGTATGAGCTTCCTTCATTTTTAAGCGCTTTAGACATATGTTTTAAGACTTTCCATGTATTACATTTAAAATATCCACAGGATAGCATTGAGTTTTGGACGTTTGTCCAAAGATATTTTTATTCCATTGAATTGACTGAAGATAAAACTTCTCCAAATGTCCTTTGTTTGCTGAGGGACTTAATTTAATTTATTAAGTATAGATACGTAGTCACATAAATCTTAACACCTTCAATATTCAATAATTATTATTAAATATTATATATGTAATAGTTATTATTTTTTTGTTTAAAATGGTTTTGTGTTTTGTATGCAACAACAATTTTGAAGATGTTGATATACTCGTAAATCATCTAAAAAAATTTCACAATTTAACATCATCTAGTAATTTTTACTGTCTACATTGCTGTCATTATTATCAGTGCTTGCGAACTTTTAAAAGCCACTTTAAGAAAGCGAATTCATGCATTTCTAATATAATTCCAAATGTTCAGAGTCTTAGTGAATCCGAAAATAATAATTTTCCACCACAATGAAACCAACGGCAATGTAATCAAGAACGTCAAGATATATACGAATTTTCTCATGCTGAGTTCGAAAATATTGCGCTACTATTTTTGAGTAAATTGCACAGTCAATCAAATTTCGCTCGATCTGATGCCGAACGACTAATTGATGATATAACAAATGATTTGCTTTTGCCAATAGCACACTTTTTAGAAAATATTATATTCGATTTTGCAGAACAAGAAAAAGTCCAACTCAGAAACTTAGTTTCGTTTTTAAGAGATCCCTTTTCAAAATGTAAAACATTTTACAAATTTTTAAAGGAACTCAAAATGAGAAAGTGCTTTGAAGACCCACAAGAATTCGACATTGATAATAGAATTGCGCCCGTAGTTCATCACCATGCAATTTCGTTAACAGAGCAACACAGTAAGGGTGTACTAATGCCATTACGATTTCAAATTAAACATTTCTTCGAACTTCCTAATGTATTAAAAGATACTTTGGAAAATACACAGAAATTCCTTGCAAATGATAATGAATTAAAAAACATTGTTAATGGAAAATTATGGAAATCTAAAATGAGTTTATTCAGCGATAAAACAGCAATTCCTTACGTTATTTATTTTGACGATTTTGAAATTAATAATCCTTTGGGTTCCAACAGAGGGACACAATCAATAGCTGCTTTTTATTACAGTTTCCCTACTTTGCCGCAGCACTACCAATCGCGACTAGAAAATATATTCCCTGCTCTTTTCTTCAGAAGTAAACATAAACAGTTTGGAAATGACGCATCATTGAAATTACTGGTAGAAAAAATTAAAAGTCTTGAAGAAGGGGGAATTGACATTAGCTTTGATAATACAACCAAAAAAATTTATTTTGTACTAGCACTAGTTGTGGGTGATAACTTAGGTTTAAATAGTATTCTCGGCTACACTAAAAGCATTTCATCTAATTACTTTTGTCGATATTGTTTATGCAATAAAGAAGAAACTTCGTACATGGTCGAGGAAATAGAGAGCAAACTTCGGAATGAGTTAAACTATACAGAAAACCTTGCTACAGAAGATATACCAGAGAAGCGAATAAAGTTAACTGGTATATCTGAGAATTCCATTTTCAATGACATTAATTCATTTCATGTGGTAAATAATCTTACCGGGGATATTATGCATGATATTTTTGAAGGTGTTTGCCGATATGACGTTTCGAAAATATTACTCCATTTTATTGAATCCGAAAAATTGTTTACAATTGAAATTTTAAATGATCGAAAAAATCAATTTCAATACGGTGAAATTGAGTTAAGTAATAGATCTCCAGAAATTCAAATATCACATTTGAAATGTCAAAAACTTAATATGTCAGCACGAGAAATGTGGACATTTTGCCATTTTCTTCCAATAATAATTGGGGATTTAATACCACTACACAATAAACATTGGAAACATTTTTGTACATTAATTGAAATTATAGACGAGATTTTAAAAACAGAGTTCGACGATGAGTCCCTTAATAAATTAAAGTTAAAAATTAAGAACCATCACACGATTTACGTACAACTATTTGGCCCGACGTTAAAACCGAAATTTCACTTTCTACTTCATTACGCTACAATCATAAAAAATGTAGGACCTCTTAAGCATGTATGGTGTTTTAGGTTCGAGTCCAAGCATAGAGAGATTAAATCGTATACCAATTGTATTACCTCTAGAAGGAATGCACCTTTGTCAATCGCTGTTAAATGTATGATAAAGTTTTCAAATCGGTTACTTTTGAATAAAGGATTAGATAGAAACTTATTTTTCGAAAACCAATCTAAAGAAAAATTTAAAAACAGATATTACAGTAAAAAAGTAAATATAAGTTCTTTTGAATGCGAAATATTAATAAATGAAAGCTACAATTTTATAACAAAAATGGAAATAAAAGGTACTACTTATAAAATTGGATATTTCCTGATGTCAAAATCTTTGAAATTATTTGAAATCAAAGACATTATTGTACTTGAAAACAACAAAGTAATTTTCGTATGTGTTGAACACACAATTGCAATGTTTTCGGACCATTTTCAGTCATTTCCAATTATAAAAAGTACAGACCAATTTTATCTATTGGACTTTTCTGAATTATATTATTCACCTCTTAATACAACTCTTTCCCCTAATGGAATTACGTATATTCGTCCAAAGTTTTTTTGAAACTATACATGTATAAATTTTATATATATTTATATCTTTGTCTTAATTTACAATAGTAAAACACATAAAAATATGTACTTATTAAATTAAAAGTAATAAATAATAATACATTTATTTAAAATCAATGTTTTTTTAATCACTACTTTTTATTTTAGCAAAGTAACTATTAAAATGGTAAGTGGACAAGTTTTGGAGGTAAAAAAATAGTAGTTTTACCATTTTTATAGTACAAAAACTATTTTCCATAGTAAACTAACTATTTTTCATGGTAATAAAACTATTTTCATGGTAAAGTAACTATTTTTAATGGTAAAAAAACAATTTTTTGTGGTACACGAACTATTTTCGTGGTACACGAACTATTTTCGATGGTAAGCTAACTATTTTTAATGGTACCCGAACTATTTTCACGAACTTTCATAATAACAATTTTTTGTCGGTTTGATTTACAATTTTTTTCGGTCACTGCAATTTTAATCGTCTTTTTCGGTTAGATTTACCTCTCTTTTTCTTTGTGTGTAGAATTAAGAGGTAGCATAGGTAGATTAGAATATGAATATTCAAATAAAGCCAGTCTTGATTTGACAACCAAAAATATCTGGCGCCCACACGGGAAATCCGCATATATTCTCATAGAGAAAACGGATCAGCAGTAGAACAAACAAATACCCACAGGACATAAAATCCTTATAGAGAAAAGGGTATAAGCAGCAGCCGGTGATTCAAGAAATACCCACGGGATAATTTTGGAAGCAAGCGGCAGAGTGCAGTAATTTATTCAATTTATTTCATTTTAGTGTAAGTCAGTGCATTATATTTAAGAAAACATTGTGAACAAGTAAAACACTGCTTCTACAATTAAAATTGCAGTATAAGTTAAGTGAGTTATATTAACTTTTTTTTTGGATTTAAGGTATCCTAGTGGTGTAGTGAAAAGTGAAAAAAACAGTTGATAACAAAATGACTGAACAAATCGCAGCAACAGTACAAATGGCTGTAGAAACGGCATGCGCGGCCGTAATGATGGCATCAATGATGCAATCGCATGAACAGGCAAATAGTGCGTTAAGGGAAAAAGTAGACGAGTTGACGGGACTAGTAAATACATTGCAACTAAGGGCCCCCAAAATCGTTGCCTACCAACCTATTGAGGTGAATAACCCAGACGCAGTGTGTCCAATATCATTGGACATTATCAAATCGCTGCCTGAATTTTCTGGTGAACAGGCTAAATATGTTTCATGGCGTCAAGCCGCTCACACGGCAATAAGCTTATTTAGGCGATACGAAGGGACTGAACGCCATTTTCAGGCGATAGCTATCATGCGGAATAAAATAGTAGGGTCAGCGAATTTGGTGCTTGCATCATTTAATACAGTATTAAACTTTGATGCAATTATTGCACGTCTAGACCCTACCTACGCTGACAAAAGACCACTACATATATTAGAAAACCAAATGAGTGTTTTGCGGCAGGGGCGCAAGACTATTTCTGAGTTTTATGATGAACTGGAAAAGAGTCTGACGCTGATAATAAGCAAAGTCACCATGGAGTTTTCGGGAAATGACCCGCTAATAAGCGCCTTAGCCGAAAAATACCGCAAGGATGCATTGCGCGTATTTATTTCTGGTTTAAGAAAACCGTGGTGTGATATTCTGTTTTCGGTAGGTTACGAGGACTTGCCTTCAGCTTTAGCTAAGGCACAGGAGTTGGAGGCGAATCAGAAAAGGAATGAATTCGCTAGAGTTTTTGATGCAGAACAGGAAAAAGCTAGAACGGTTCAAGTGCGCACAAATCCGCAATATAGAAAAGATATGCGTGAAAAGTATGTTCCAAATAGTGGTGAACATAACAAACCAACTCCTATGGACATAGATTCAACTTCTTCTAAATACCGCTTCAATTCTGCACCACAAACACAGGTCCCGTCCAACAGGACACAATTAGCGAAGTCTCCTAGTTACACAACAAAGAGGCAGCGGGAATCAGACAGGCAGTCACCCGCAAAAGTACAACGCATAAATGTGGTGCAGCAACAACACGAAGATCCATCCGACAATCCTGAATATGCTGATGAGATTAATTTTTTAGGGTAAATTCGGCATTGCCATATGCCAGGAAGAAACTAGACAACGGTGAAACGTTAAATATACTTCTTGATACTGGCACTGCAAAAAATTACATAAGAAAACGTTCCGACTTAAAAAATATCAAAAAAACAGATAACGCGTTCTTAGCTAGAACTGTAAATGGATTTAACAAAATCACAGAAAAATTTAAAATACAATTATTTGGTAAGATTTCTGATTTTTTCATATTCCCAGCATTAAAAACTTTTGATGCTATTATAGGGTATGACTTTCTCACGCAAATAGAATCAACTATCGATACAAGACAGTCTCTTCTAATATTTAAAGAAGGTACTGAACCGATAGAACTTTATGAATGTGAACAGGTGAATAATATCGATATAAATCTAGAATGCGTCCCTACAAGAATCAAGAGTAAGTTTGAGGATATGATTAGAGAAGTAATGCAAGTATTTGCACAGCCCGATCAGAAACTTACCTTTAACACAAACATTAAAGCTACTATACGGACTCTTGATAAAGGGTCGGTATACTCAAAGCCACGGCCATATAATATGGCCGCTGTACCATTTGTCAATGAAGAAATTAAAAAATTATTGAGAGACGGTATAATTCAGCCGTCGCGATCTCCCTATAATGCTCCAGTATTAGTGGTTTCAAAGAAGAGTGAAAAGAAGGATGAGGCTTTGAAATACAGATTAGTTTTTGATTATCGAAAGTTGAATGAAAAAACGGTGGCCGATCGTTACCCAATACCTGACATTTCGATGATCTTATCTAACTTGGGGCAAACCAAATATTATACTACAGTTGGCTTGAAAGCAGGATTTCACCAAATATTGTTAGAAGAATCTGACAGGGGAAAGACTGCATTTTCAGTCAATAACGGCAAGTATGAGTTTCGAAGATTGCCGTTTTGCCTGAAAAATGGACCAAGCATATTTCAAAGAACGATAGATGACGTGCTGCGAGAGGAAATAGGAAAGTGTTGTCATGTGTACATAGATGACGTAATAATCTTTTCCAAGTCAACAGAAGAGCATACAACAGATGTAAAGAGAATACTGACAAAACTCTTGCAAGCAAATATGCGAGTAGCACCTGAAAAGTCAAAATTTTTTCACTCCGAAGTAGAATTTCTAGGCTTTAGGGTATCCAGTGATGGAATTAAGACATGTCCTAACAAAATTAAAGATATAGTTAACTATGAAATACCAAAATCTCTTCGTACACTCAAAAAACAGAATCACTATTCCTCTGCTATTTACCATAGCAGCCGTGTTATTACTGCATACGCTAAATATTAAAGCGATTTCTATTATGTATATAGCATGATCAGTATTAATTATAGCCGTAGTAGCTTTATTTTTAAGCCAACATAAATCACTGTGGCAGCAAGTATTTATGGTATATAGTGCCGTTTGTATAGCACCAGCCGCTAATATAAACATCTGAAACTCATAGCATTGCCGGTAGCTGATGTAGCAATGTAACATAGCTGTGAGAGCTATGTGTTTAACATTTATGGCTATGTGTTTAGCATTTATGGCTATGTTCGCTGCTGTTTCGGCTTTTTTATGCCAATTCACTCTCGATCAGCTGTCAAAATTGCATTTTTAAGTTGAAGTGCGACATTTCAAGTGCAACACAAAAGAAAAAGAATTTATAAATCACAATGAATGAATATGTGGAGAAAAAACTTGTTGAGTGGGAATTGGTGTCGTTAATTGATGTTTTTAAAGGTAAGTATCTAATAAAAAGTGCAAAATGCAAATGTAAAATAAAATTTATTGAAACGCAAACCGGGGTTGCTAAAAGTGAAAATTGATTTATAACCCTTATTATCATTCTCATGGCAACACTGTTGATGACGCTTGGTTTTTTGTGGTGAGTCATTGACAAGTAAAGTACATCAAATCGAGTAATTCTTTATTAAGCATTTTAAAAATATTAACTAAGTTGTGTAAGTTGTGTAATCATAGTGTTCGCGTAAATGCATTTTGTTTTTGGCGCTTAAAGTTCATAAGTATGTGAGCATTTCACACAATTCGTTCGCGCATATTAATTTGTGCAGCGAGGTCACTCAAGCATTTCTGAGTCTGGATCGTCCACATTGTTTGATTGCGCACATACATATGTACATTTTAGCGCATGCAACTATGAAATCAAAAGATAAACAAATTTGTTTATGTTTATTTTAGAAGAAGGCTTTGATGAGGAGGCGTTCAAAAGCTTGGACTATAACGGAATATGCAATTTAATACCCAGACAGGGACTGCGAGCTAAATTTTGGAAAAAATTTAATGACGAATTTCTTTCTGAGATAGGGAAAATTGTTTTACTATTTACTATTGTTTTACTATTTACTATTTACTATACCTAAAGTGTTTTTATTTAGACGCCTGTAACAGCAAATGAAATACCTATTGAGGTGAATTCATATGTGACTGACACGTCAATATCAGGGACGAATTCCATATTAATATACAGTCCAGAACCTCAGCCTGAAAAAACCGTGCCAAGTTATCTGAATTGTACCGATGGAAAATTGCTTGAAGTCTTTTACAAAGCCAATGGAAATTTAGATAACTTCCATCGTAGTACTTTGGCGCGCGTAATAATTTACAAGGAGTTTGAGGCTTTAAATTACCCTAAAAAATTCAAAATCTCAACAGACCGGTTTATGAAGTTAACTTCAGAAATTGTGGAATATTTTCCAAGCGAAAAAAACTTTTCATCATTGTACTATACACCATATCAATCAAAAATAAAACGAAATGCAACCGGTAAATTGTGGGATATCTACAACCACTTAAAAAGCAAATTATGCAAACCTCAAAATCCCACAGTTGCTACTTTTGATGAGGTCGATATAGAGCACAATGAATGTGTTGAGTTTTTAAAAACCAATGTAACTCCTTGGTTCAAAATATTGGACTATTGGCGGAAGACGCTTGAAGAACGCAATAAGTTGCTAGCCACACAAAACTCCGTATTCCAATACTTTGAGTATTTCCCAGTACTTCAAACAACGAAGGGAGCAGAACTGTTGATCGTTGATTTCGACACAAATCATCCACTAAGTGCCGACAAAATTAGTTCTTTGTGGCCTGAAATTGAAAGAAAACTGTGCAAGTATGCCAAAAATAAAAAGTCGAAGGACCTTTCCGATATTTTGAATGGCAGTTGCCAATTTAAAGGCTTTTTAATCTTATGTCATTGTCTCACAAATTCCACGTACACCAAGTGTGAGGGGACAAAAAAAAGGCGAAAATTGACTAAGCAAGAGGTTACTGGTTGCTTTTTGGCTTTACATGAAGTAAGTTGGCATAATTAATTTTATTTATCTATTTTTAAAAACTGAAACATTCTTAAGGATGGAAACTTAGTACTTGAGAAAGTGAAGCAACTAAAAAACGATGCAGCACAAAGAAAGGCCACGCTGCAACCCAGCATAATTTTGATTGGTACCAGTTATGGTTTGTACATTTTGATTGAAAAATTAATTTTGTTTTTTAAATTTATATAATCCGATTGCAGAAAATATCACAGCAGCTTATGTTGTTGTCAATGAGACGTTATTTTTATTTGAGACTGCGTTGCTGGCAATTGACGCTTGCTTCAAAATTACACAATCACTGAACTGTGCGTATGCGGACGCATGTAAACCAATTTGGACGTTTATACAGAAGTATGTATACGAAATTTGCACAGAATACGACCAAAGCTATACAAGCGTTACAACGTTGAGTGCAGAACTGTCATCGTTATAGAAAGTAGCCTAAAATAACAACAAAATGAACTGTTACTTATGTAAACAAAATCAAAAGTGTGCTAAAAGCTACATAGAACACATAAAATTATATCACAAATTTGATAGTGTCAATTTGAAATGCCTCGCTTGTGAACCCTTTCGATATTTTTCAAAAATCAATTCATTTAAAAAACATATTCAAAACCATTTCATTAATAATTCAGACTTATCTTTAGGAAGCAACGTTGTTACATCAAATGATGAGATTTGCTTCCAGGATTTACCAAATACTTCTACAAAAAATGTACACTTTACAGAAACGAAACGCTCTGCTAATACAGCAAAAGCAAAAAAAATTTGAAGTGGAATTAAATGAGGAAATATTCAATACTGTAAGCCAATTATATAGTAACGAAAACATTTGCAGATCATCAGTTCAAAAAACAGTTGAAGTATTTAACAACTTCCTTCAAAGTAAACCATTTCACACTGCTGAAAAGCTTTTAACAGATAACTTTATTGAATCCAATGAATCCAAAATTATTGTAAAAGATGTATTTCAAACCATTAGAGCGTCATTATCTGACTGCCAGACAGAACACCTTCGCATGAAAACGTATAAAAATTCTAATTTTTATCTAGAAACCACAGTCATAAAAATCGGCGAAAGAATGGAAAAATTTCGTAGTGCCAACAAATCTAAAGTAATTTTAAAATCAGTCGATGTAAATGTTTCTTTTATATCTCTTAAAAGTATTTTACAAATACTATTTGAAATGGAAAATTTGATTGATACCGTTTTATCGTATATAAACTCATTAAATTCTTTAGATGGGGAAGTTATAAAAAATTGAATGCAAACATCTTTCTGGAATTCGAAGTGTACATATTTAAAAAGTAAAGACATCAATTCGCTTGTATTACCTCTAATTATTTACTTTGATGACTTTGAAACAAACAACCCCTTAGGTTCAAGATCCGGAGTTCAAAATTTAGGAGGAGTCTATGTATCTTTTCCTTTCATACCTCCTGAACACAGATCTAAATTGCAAATGATTTTCCCTCTAATGTTATTTAACTCGTTGGATAGAAAAGCTTACGGCAACAGAATATTCGATCCTGTCATTTCCGAATTAATTTCTTTAGAATCAAATGGCATTACGTTTCAAGACCGCACAATATATTTCGTACTATCGGTGTGTGTCGGCGATAATAAAGGCATTAATTCAATGCTTGGATTTACCGAAAGTTTTAGCTCGAATTATTGGTGCAGATTTTGCACCCTTAAAAAAGATATTCTGCAGAAGTCATTAACTGAAAGTCCAAGTTATCTTAGAGATAAAAGAAATTACGAGATTCATTTAAAAAGCAAATCTTCTAAAGAAACTGGTATTGTTTCTGAATGTAATTTCAATGTTTTAAGAGATTTTCATGCTGTAGAAAATTATTCAGTGGATGTTATGCATGACATTTTCGAAGGCATTTTAAATTTGGAAATATCCTTAATTATATTAAGCTACATTCGAACAGAAAAATATTTCACAATCGATGATATCAATAACAGAATAAATTTTTTTGATTATGGACATATTCACAACTTAAATAGGCCACCCCAACTTTGTCTCGATAATTTAAAAACATTGAAAATTCGGTACTCTGCATCAGAAATGATGGTTTTTTCCAAATATCTGGGAATAATAATTGGTGATTGGATTCCTGAAAATGACAGTAAATGGGAATTATTCAAAATCTTAATGGAAATTATTAAAATTATTCTCTCAGATTCTATTTCAAATAGTATGATTTCTCAATTAGAAATACTTATTACAGAGCACCATAAAATGTTTGTAGAAATTTTTCAACTGCCTCTAAGACCCAAACACCATTTAATGCTACACTATCCAAGGGTTATTCGAAATATTGGACCTCTAACGCAAGTATGGTCAATGCGCTTTGAGAGTAAGCATAAAGTTTTTAAAGAAATTGCAAGATCAACAAAATCTCGCAGAAACATATGCTTATCAATATTGAAACGGTATACATTAAAACAAAAAACTGATTTTGAAACATTTAACATTTCGCAAAAAATTAAGTCATTTGGGCCAAAAATTCAAAATTATTCACAAATGTTTAAAAAATTATTAAATGAAGATAAAGATGTTGAATTTTATAAATGGATTTCTTTTTGCAATGTCATTATTAAAGCTAATGTTGTGTTAGAAATTGGGCACAATGGCGAATATACGCAATATGGTCTTGTGGAGGAGATTGGATTCAGTAAAGCAAACTCAAAAGTGTATGTATTTCTAAAAAAAATGAATACCTTGTATTACGATTGCAACCGATTTTGCGATATCGTAGAATTAATAAATGAAAAACAAGCAATAATTTTGACACATGGTTTCATTAAAACATACAATTCAATACACTTTAATTCCTTAAATATGGTATTATAAGAGTAAATTAAGGAAAATATAAGATATATAAGTAGATTAAGGAAAATGTGAACTATTAATTAAAGCCTATAATTTAATAAAATGAAAATAAAACAATATACAACTGCAGTCAATGCATTTTTATTCATCGTCACTAGCCATTATTTTAGTGGTACTTACAATTTTATCTAGCAAGTGAGGCAATGCTACATAGCAGTCGTTGCAATGCCACATAGCAGTCGTTGCAATGCTAAATAGCGGTAGCTACAATTTTATCCAGAAAGTGAGGCAATGTACATACGAAACCCAATGATAAACCATAGCGTGATCCACTATTTCTATTATTATAAAATATAGCAGCGACAGTAATAAACAGCCACTATCCCGATTTCTACTAAGAACATATAGTATATAAAACTTCAGCTAAACGCTGAAGCGATAGGTGCATTTAATAGAATTAAATCTATATTAGCCTCAGAAGACGTGTTACTTTTATATCCCGATTTTATGAAACCCTTTGAGTTAACAACGGATGCATCTGCTGATGCGATCGGAGCCGTTTTATCGCAAAAGGGACGGCCAATAACGATGGTTTCACGAACTTTAAGTAAAACCGAACAAAACTATGCAACAATGGGTTGTTGGGGGAGGCATCAAACTCTGCCCCTAGGTAGCGACGCGCATGGTGTTTTTGTTGCCTTCTCATTTGTTGCATTTTTCGGTAGAAACGAAATTGGCATAATGAAAAATTTACTAGGGGCCAGCATCACACTAATATGTCAGTCGACAGCAACCACAGCCAACATCAACCATTCGTTCATGACCTTTCTATAGCTTGTGTCTTCTAGCTCTAGTATTATTTGTCTAGTTTTCTAGCTTTAATTTCGTTGTTGTAAACTTTACATTTTGCATTTTACTGTTTGTACTCTCTATGTTACCAGCTCAGTGTTCTCGTGTAATTAAAACTTCAAACTAATGTCAAGCAAGTGTTTTAGTTGCAAGCCGGTACGCTGCAGTACAAACCGTCAAGAAACGTTGATGATCTACCAAAACGTGGGAAAAAGAGAGCGACCCTCAGCAAACAGGATAAAGGGAGCGGGCGCTTATTCAGCCGACATCCGATTCGGCGTCTCTGTGAATAGAATGCCAAACTTGCGGTAATAGGAATTCATATCAGGAACGTTTACACGAAATAAATGTATTATATCGTCCTACGAGCTTCAAACCCTTGCTAACGCAATCCACGTGCACTTCCTGGTGGAAGGAGATCTTCTTTGAAGAAGCGACTTTCTGGGCATGGGCTCCGGTAAAGCGTCCATGGTTGGTGAACACCCTGTAAAAAATCAATGTTCAGGGATGCTTCTCAGTGCGTGGGTTTGGGTGTTTGGAGCCCCTTAAGCCACAATTGGATTCGGTTAAAATGCTTAAAATGTAAATAAAAGTGGCATTTTGAAGTCGGCAAGGAATATGCAGCTTTCAAGAGGATTTCGGATATTTGGCGCGCTCTTCCCGGAAGCTACGCTGAAAATCTCTATGAAATTATGCCACGGAGGTGCCAAACCATACTCAATGATTATGCAGTTTATTAATAGATTACGCAATTGCATTTTACTTGCGCATATAAGTTAATACCATACTTTGTTAAAGCCATTTCCACACAATCAGCAAATTATCATGAGATTTCGTTCCCACACAATTCCACCGGAAAAACGCTCGCATATTTTGGGATCATATTGCTAACCAAAAATTCAATTACGCTGCACGCGCATCCGCCGTCTTAGCTAAGGAAATTAAACACCTTAGTTGAGCGAAACACGCGCAACTAACAAACCAAACACTTCAGGCGAGGGAAACACGCGCAATCCCCATTTTGCTGACCAGGCATCTTTGGTCACGTAGGCCGGCTCAGGCTTAGGTTAGTTTGTAAGCGGTAGCTTAAAGATAAGTTAGTCTTGAACTCACGCGCAAGCTAAAGGCACATAGTGCCGCCTAACAAAGTTTGGAATAAATAAAGATTAAAACATAAACTTAAGTCTCGCGTTTTATTTGGCGCCCGAAGTAAGGGACCGCGCGACAAAGTGACGCGGACAAATGGAAAAAATATAATAATAAATAAAACATACTATTGGAACAGGCCCCTTAGTGGCGAGGAAAATTTTTATCCTCGCAAAAAGGACGGACCGTATAGTCCAGCCTACCAATAGCGAACAATTAGAAGAAATCATAAAAAAATATAAAGCAAAAAGTTATAAACAGTTAGCAGTTAAGGAAAATCGTCAAAAAATATAAAGCAAAAAGGTATAAACAGTTAGCAGTTAAAGGAAAATCGTCAAAAAATATAAAGCAAAAAGTTATAAACAGTTAAGACATACAGTGACTTTAAAAGGATATAAAATTAATAAATAAAGCAATCATCTTTACCCCCATCATCTTTACAACAAAAAATAGAAAGCAAAAAATAGTAACACAAAAAAAAGTTATAAACAATTATAAACAGTTAAGCTCTAAATGCCTTTGGTAAAAAAAAGGAAAAAAATATAAATTAAAATAAATAAATAAAAGCAATCATCATTACCCCCATCATCTTTACAACAAAAAATAGAGAGCAAAAAATAGTAACAAACAG
>NW_023461913.1:0-22259 GCF_013731165.1 Rhagoletis pomonella
TTTTTTTCAATTTAGGGTTCCTCCACTTTTAGTCCACTTAAGTCACAACCACCAAGTAAAATAAAAAAATAAAAATTGTATACAGAAACACGAGTAGAAAGAAAAAGAGTGTACAATAACAAAAAATCGTACAACTTAAGCGTTAAAGTAAAAACGTAATCGTTCACGTAATCGTAATCGTACCCATAGAACAAACAATTTTTAAACACTAACGTAGAGGTAAGGCTTGGAAAAAATTGTAAGCATTTAAAAGTAATCAAAAAAAATCTAGTTTGTTGTTTCAGTTCAGCATTTTTGGTCTACTACATATTTGGTTTGCTGTGTTTTAATTAGAGAACATTTACGTCTAGTTTTATTTGCCACATTTTTCGCAAAGCAAAATAGTTCTGTATTGGTTTTTTTTTGCAAAACTTATTAGTGCGTTCAATACCTAGTTTTTCTTGTTTTGTAATAATTTTGTTAAAAATTTGCTAATGGTTGCTATTTAATACATATTTTTTCATAGTTTTATGTACTTATAATATTTTTATTGGTAGAGAAGTTATTAGATTAAATTTGTTGTACACCTCGCCGCCCTTGAAATATGTATATCTACACACAGACCTATATTGTGAAACTCTTAATTCTGCATTTTTGTTTGCTAACAGCCGGTTTCACCTGCAATTTAAGTTGAAAATGATTTTTTATTTTCTGTGAATTTACATATAAAATTCAAAAAATTAAAATCAGTCTTCACTTAAATTGCTTAATTTTATTTATTTACTAAGAAGGTATTTACTTGCGAGGATATTTCAGGTGTCGGCAAAGTATTATTTTTTTTGTATTTTCATAACCATTAGAAATTTGTTTCTAAAAATACATATAATACAAATTTTTTTTTAATTATACATATTTCTCATTTACAGCGGCTATTGTTTTGTGCGATTCTTAATCCTTAGATAATAGAGATCTACATATGTATACACATAATAGCCAAATAAATAGTTTTATGTGAGTTATGTTTTTTTTTTAAGTAAACCGAATCTCTTCATCCTTCATACTAACACCAAAAAAATATTTTACTTACACACGCATGCTTTATAAATTAATAGATAAAGAGATTTTTAGTATTATAAGTAAGATATATTTATATATAAGAATGTACATATGTAAATAGATACTAGAGACCTGCACGAGTGATTCCGGCCTCGTATGAGTACGAGTACTAGTAATCTTCTTATGAGTACAGCGAAGCTTTCTTGAAATCGTATAATCGGTCACACGATGCCGATTCTGCCGATGCGACATCGTAGCATCAGGCGATTACTATTTTGGCAACGCCGTAAGCGCGTCACGTAGGAAAAAAGTTAAGCGAAAAGCAACGAATACCTACACATGTTTGAGGCATCGCCAATAATAATGAAATAAATCAAAATATTAAATGATTTTCCGGCTTAAAAAAATTAATTAATTGTAAAAACAATCTTGATTGAACTTTTTATTTAATTTTATAATACGTTTTTTATAATAGATAATTGTGTTGAGAACGTATGTACATAAAATAAAATTGCGTGCCAAGCTTTAACTTTGTAAATAAGTTCTTCTGCCCCATAAAATGCGCTTTGCAGAACTATTTCAGACGTGCAGGAATTTATAATTTGTTTAAAGCTTTTCCATACGTCACTGGAGCCTGTTGCTCCAATCGCGAAATATTCGCCCGATTTTATTTTATTTAACACTACTGTTTTTCCGTACAATTTTTCTTTCTAATCCTTACACGTTTCAATAAATTTTTAAGTTTTGTCGTCGTAAACGACTCATATGAAAATGATGATATTAAAAAAATATCTGTTTGCTACCAAGTAAAATGATGCTTTGCCTACGATGTTAAATTTAAATTAAAGTATTCGCATCGTTTCTATTCATACACGGCGCTTATTAACTTGTTATATTTTTACTTACTCGTGCAGGTCTCTGGTAGATACGTGCAATGGGGCCGCTGTAGCAGAGTAGTTAGAGCTACGTACTAACACTACGTAGGACCTGGGTGCGATCCGTGGCGTAGCATTATTTAAACTAGTCGCCCCTAGATCGGCAATGGCAAACCTCCGAGTGATTTCCGCCTTGGAAAAGCTTCTCATAAAAAACCATTTACCGTTCGGAGGCGGAGTAAAATTGTTGGTCGCTATATCCTTGTTATAACATCACGACGCACAACACATATTTACATAAGTAGCACCACGGTCAACTATTAAGCAAAAGTGTAATCGCCAAAATATGTATTAAACAAGTAAGCAAAAAAAAACCGACTTCAACTCCCATATAAAAAAATATATATACATATATATATCTCATGATCCACTGATCGGATCTCAACCAGATTAATATGGGACCACCTCTGAGGCACTACCTTTCCGATGCAAAAAGAATTATCGAAATCGGTTGACGTGGTCCAAAGTTATGCGGTAACATACATAAAAAAAAAAAAAAAAAGATTCCGACGAACTGATAACCTCCTCCTTTTTTGGAAGTCGGTTAATAAATACATAAGAAATGCGCACGAAAAACCCTTAACATAGAAAATAAAAAAAATACTAAGTAAGCCGTGAATCCAAGTTATGGGAATTGTTTTTTATTATACTTCATTTTATATACATATGTATGTACATACATAAATATGTATAAAAATGTATGTAAATTTTTTTGTTAAGTTTTGAGTTTTTTCAGGAGTTTCCTCCACAAAAGCCTTTATGGTGCGTTCACTTAACTAGAGCCCAATAGTTGTCTCTTCGGGACCGTAGTCAATTCTATTATACTTCATGGCCCCAAGTCTGGTGGAACGCACTTGAAAAGGCTATACTAGCTAGGCAGCTAGAGCGCGTACAACGGGCTGCTTTAATTGGTATAAGTGGGCATTGCGGAAAACACTCAAATTGGCACTTAACGTATGTAGATAATGCAGAAGGTAGTGCCTGTCGACGTGGCCGCGGAGCGAACAGCCCGACTTAAGGAATTTACACTCTGGAGTTCTGGGTAGCTTTGATTTCATCCCTGATCGCACGGATTACTGTGCTAGCGAAATTGCTCCTATGAGCTTCATCTCTGCCTACTTTCCCTCAAGGGAGTATTGGGCCGGGCGGTGGTGGTTCGATGGAGGAGTGCGATAACAATTAGGGAGGTGAGCTTTTATTCTGATAGCCAAGCGGCTATCAGGGCCTAAAGTGCATTGGAGATGCACTCCAATTTGGTTAAGCAATGTCTGCTCTCTCTCCCAGTTGCGTCAGAATACTACTGTATTAGGCTAATATGGATTCCGGGTCACAGTGACGTTGTGGGGAACTGTGTGGCTGACGAATTGGCTAGGAAAGGTACTCTTGAAACGTAACGTAATGGATAAAGAGCTTATGGGGGCGCCATTGATTACTTGTGGTACACTCTTGAAAAGATGGGCCTCATATCAGCTCAGCGAGCGTTGGGCAAAAACAAAGAGATGCGCGTTTGCAAGGTCCTTCTGGCCGAGGGTGGACAGGGCGCGATCGAGGACACTCCTCACACTTGCTAAGCGACAGCTCTTACTCTTGGTAGGGATTTTAATGGGTCACTTTCTAATACTTGTAAAAATTTGATTCTTTTTAATATTTCCCTTTTTTGGAATACAAAATTAGAATTTAGTAATGAAGTTAACTACCTTCTCGCTATTGCGCTTCCTATTTTTCCAATCTTTGGCATAAATTATGTATATGCTTTTAAAAAGTACTGTTGTCGCGAAATTTTTCAGATTGGGAACTTTTGATAACCTATTTCTAAAATGATATGAAAGAAATGATGTTGCAGATTTGTTACCACTCTCTTATATCGGCGAGTCGCCAAATTTTTACCATTAACGATTGTTGCATAAATTCTCTTATTTTGCATTCAGGAGTGTACTATGTATTTGTTTGCTCTACCTAAGATTTTTATTTTTTACAGAGTAATTGAAAATCTCAAGTTCTTCAGCTGCGATTTTTCTCCAAATATTAAAAACTGCAGCTAATTTATTGGTGAGTAGTTGATTTTAAATTCCATGAGGCCTTTAGTAAATAGTCTTTCGACTTTTGTTCAAAGCTGAATTTTCTATACTAAGATAACGGTGTTCATAGTAAAGCAAAATGACAATCAAGTGAAAAGTAGGTCAATTGCAATCGACTTTTTAAACTCAAGTACATATATTTTTCGTGTTGTGCAAAAGCGTATATATGTATGTATGTGTAAGCCTCTGGTTTTGCAGGGAAACTGTTTACAATGAACTACGCAATGAATCTGTTTTATTTAAGAAGTTTAACAAGGTAATCAATTTTGCATATCATATACAACTTTAAGCGGATTTATTTCGTTCTAATAATTTGGGTTTGCCAATTTGGCATATTTTCGGTTTGAATTCATTCAGAATTCAAAAAGATTAATTGAGTGAGAGAAATCTGGCCACTCCATGTTGAACAGAGGTGTTGTCCCATACCGCTATGACACTTCTGTCGTGTAGCATCCGGGAGAGAAGCCTGTGTTCTCGACTCTTAGCTTATTCAGAACTTTAACTATCATCCCGGGCAACACATTATTAAAGGCCCCATCGATTTCAAGAACGGCGCCATCTACAAAGTTTTTATTTTTAAACGGCTCCTTAATAACTTTAAAAATTGTATGCAAGGCAGTTTCCACGGCATTACACTTCAGATAGGCATCCTGAGAGAGACTTAGTAGCACTTGACGTATCCTATTTCTTATATCCAGCTCAAGCAGTATCTAAAGGATCTTCAATAAGAAAAAAGAGAGGCTGATTTGTATGAAATTCTTCGGAGATACGTGACAGCTCTTTTCTGTTTTTAGAATAAAGGCAAGCCTCGGAGGTCTGTCTACGCAGCTCACGTATGTTGATTGATGTGACCCATCGTTATGAGACCTCCACAATCCTTTGCAGTTGTGCAGCTATAATGCCATCCGATCCAGAGAGCCTTTTAGGACCTGCAAATGGCATGAAAGCGCCGAAAAGTTTAGGGTACAACGCAGATAGTTTTGGAAAAGATTCCAGAAGGTCCCAAAAATATCATAAAAAACTGCTGAGAATTACCGATAAGTCCAAACAAAAATACTGAAAAATTAAAAACAAAACTCTAAAAAATAATGGAACTAATCCCAAGAATTTTTAGAAATGTTTTCAAAAAACCCTGAATTAGTTACTCTTTTCATCATTAAGATTAGTTTCCAGCTCTCAAGAAAAATCTCAAGATATATTTTGCATTGTTTTTGTTGCTTGTATATTTTCTTGCCGAAAAAAAATATAAGAGAATTTTCTTGGGAATTGGAAGCCGATTTAAGAAATATTCAAAGAAGAAAATTTCGATTTTATTTATTAAAAAATGTAGTATTAAAAAATTTCTGTCTAATTTTTAAAATTCTCATTTTAGTTATTACTATCCCACAAACCCTTTACTGCAAGAGACTTTTTGTAACAAACACTTTTTGGCGAGAATCTAATAAAAGCAGAAGACGAAAGAATAATAGAAGAAATTATCATAGAAAATATTTTCAATTTCATCAATCAGGAGGTAAAGTTCAATACAAACGAAAAAAAGTATGCATTTGGGCCAAGTTTTATAGAATTTTGTTTGCACAATTTCATGGCCACGGCGCATTTTTGCTTAATCAGTGAAAAATATTTTTTAAAAGCTTGTGTCCTTGTTTGTTTGTGGTGGAAACAAATGAATTAAAAAACCAATGTCAAACAAATATTCTGCAATTCGCAAATAAAAACTAAAAGCTAAGCCATTTGAAATGGGAGTGCTCAAGTGTCACTTTTTGTGGCAAGAATTCAAACATTTGTATACACCTAACCAGGGTGAATGTGGAATTCACAAAGAGCAAAAAGATTTTGTGATTAACAAAAAAGGGGCGGCAATGAAAGAAATTTATTCAGAAGGTCAAAGATATCAAGGATTGCTTTGGTTAAAAGGAAAGGAAATTGCATTAAATTAAATTGCAATTCAAATCTAAAGTGAAATGAAATGCATACAATACACAAGTATGTAAGAGGATGTATTAACATTTATTTGGTGTTAACGAGAAAAATCGTGTTTGGCTTAGAAGCAGATTACGATACTGAAAAGAAGAAAAGAGCTCCTCGCCGAAGATCATTTCAAGCTTTTGAGGGTCAGGTATTCTATTTAGGTACAATAATTAAAAGCGAAAAATAAATTCAACAGAGTTTTTAAAATCTAGTTTTATGAACAACAAATTATTGTTACTTTCTATTTATAGAATTTTATTTACAAGAGTGCCAAATGTCATACCGTCATCTATTACAGTTGAGAAGAAACTAAGAACTAATTAATTTTTTTTGAAGTGAAACTTCTTTAGCGGCATTGGTTGGTTGGGAGTAAACGGAAATGGTGCAACGGAAATGGTTGGGGCTGAAACAGGTGCTTCTTGTGTGTATGCATATGGTTTTAATTTAACAAAAATTTGCTAATAAAAGGTTAAAGAATAACACTTAGAAAAAGACCAATACAAGAATGAAAGTAAAGGTGACTACGCACATAGATAAAGAAAATGATAAAGGCAAAGGCAAAAATAAAAACAAAAACAAAGATGCGTAAAGACAAAGGCAAAAATGAAGACCAAGGTAAATTTAAACACTTTACTTATATATATAAGGGCAAAGGTGAAGGGGATTATGTAGAAGAAGAAAATGATAAACCTAGAAGTAAAGACAAAGAGGAGGATGAGGATACCGATAAAAGTAAAGATGAAGATAGAGGAAGAAAGATTAAAATAAAGGTAACGAAAGAGGAAAGGATATAGAGAGAGACACAGAGACTCAATCTGGGAACTGTTTTGGGATTTTAGAGATTTTCGGGACTCTCGGGACTTATCGATAAAATAATCGATATTTTTTATCGGTTTTGTTACCGATATTTTTATCGATTTTTGTATCGAAATTTTTGCCGATAATGTTGTCAATTTTGCTATCGATATTTTCGGAACTTTGTTATCGATTTTTTTTTGATTTTGGTATCGATATTTATTGGTTTTCGTATTGATATTTATCGATTTTGTGATCGATATTTATCACTTTTCTTATCGATTTTGTTTTCGATATTTATCGTTTTTTTTATTGATCTTGGTTTCGATATTTATCGACTTTGTTATCGATATTTATCGACTTTGTTATCGATATTTATCGTTTTTTTTATTGATCTTGGTTTCGATATTTATCGACTTTGTTATCGATATTTATCGACTTTGTTATCGATATTTATCGATTTTGTTTTCGATATTTATCGATTTTTTTATGGATATCTTAATCGATTTTGTTACCGATATTTTTATCGATTTGTTTATGGATGTTTTTATCGATTTTTTAACGATATTTTTAACGATACTTTTATCGATTTTGTTATCGATGTTTATCGATTTTGTTATCGATATTTATCGATTTTGTTGACGATATTGATCGATCTTGTTGTCGATATTTACCGATTTAGTTATTGTTCTTTATCCATTTGTTATCAGTATTTATCGTTTTTTATCGATATTTATCGATTTTGTTATCGATATTTGTATTTTGCTATGGATATTTTTATCGATATTGTTATAAATTTTTTATAATTTTTTGTTGTTGGATGTTACTATCGATTTTGTTACCGATAGAGTATAAAGATGAAAGGAAAACAGAATAACATAAATGTAATTAGAACGAACAGGGGTAGAGGTAGGGATCTAGATAGAAAAAAAGACAATAAATATAACCTTAAGGAAAAGCATATGTATGTATGTATGTACATATGTATGTATGTATATTGGTTATGAGACAAAATAGATAGATATCAGACAACAGCATGAGTTTACTCACTTCCATCTAAACAGTATGAACTCATTGCTGTGAACTCTGTAAGGTTAGTGAGAAACACCGTACAAACAGTGAGATTCATAGATAGTTTTGAAATCAATGTTTAGCTGCAGTGTACTTATTTGATTTCAAATATGGCATTGATATACTCTTTCAAAATCAAGTCAAGCGAGTGAAAAATGCTGTTATGAAAAGCAAGTCGAGCAATCGAATGACACCCATTGACTTCAACCAATTAGTAGAGAATACGACAATTTTGAAAAAAATGGATATTGATGAAGTATTTTTTTAAATATATTAGGTTTATTTATTCAATTATTTACAAATTATGAGAACGTTAACTGAGAATTCTGACAGGTCAACGGAACCACAAATTGCGGATACACCTTTGTTACCTTCAGACAACTTTGAGCTGTATTCAGGTCTTCTTAAACAACCTACCTTTGTGAGCAGAACTGATAAAGCTACTGCAGAGCTGCGGCGATATGGAAATATTGAGGTATATTTTCATAAGGACTTCGATATAATTAATTGGTGGGAGGTACACAGATGCGAAATGCCGCTGCTGCATAAACTTAGCCGTAGAGTAATAGCCACTCCTTCAACTAGCGCATCGTCAGAAAGTGTTTTTTCTTCTGCTGGAAATGTTATTTCTGACAAAAGATGCCACCTTTTGTCAAATGATGATGCCCTTAATCAGTTGATATTTTTGCATTATAATATGCAGTTAGGAAACCAATAAAATTAACAAAAATTGTCTTTAAAAAAGTTTTTTCTTTGATACTTTCATTACAGCAGTTATGCCATGCACTTGTTTTTCAAATCAAGCACTTGTTATTTGAATCGAGCACTTGATAGTGTGAATTACTCACTCAACCGACAATGTTTTTTCAATGCTATCGCACGTTATGTTTGGAAATAAATGAGTGCGAGTGTGTGCAGATGTGAAAAGGAAGCGAGTGACTTAAAATGTAATTTGAGTGTATCCTTGCAGCTCTCTGATAGAAATGTATGTAACTTAAGTTTCACTTCTCCATTGTGGCCCAGGCGCACTTACTTTTTTTTTAGTTTAAAATGTAATTGTCAATAACTTGGACAAATATAAGATTTTTTCAAATATGTTATTCCAACAAGGCTGATAAAATAGCAAAAAATCAACGGTAGTCTGTAACCACTTTAAACTTGCACTTTATTACATATTATATGGAATTGAATGGGCTATACCGAAAAATTTTATGAACGAAAAGTGTGAAATTTTGTAGAAAATTTGTAGTTTTTTTGGGATTTTAATGGTTTTTGTTATAAAATGAATTATATCGAGACCTAACCACGAAAATAGCATACGCGATATTTTTATCAAACTTTTCTTTTTGATGCAGAAATGCTCTAAGATCATCTAATTGCATTTCTTCATCACAAAGATAATTTTTAAAAAAATCTCGCTTACGTTTCTTTGGCGGTTAGAGCTCGATATTTTTATAAAAAGATAGTTAATATCAATTTGAAAAAAATTAATAGTTGAAACTTATTGATAAGATGAGGTAACCTGATCATTATGTCAGTCACTATGTATGTAGGTATACCTTTGCAAAATACTCGTTCCTAAGTAATAGTACACCCATTCCCACGGGCACATATTTAATTCGGTTTGACAGTTCTCTGTCTTTGTGTTTTGCCTTTTCGTTCTTCGCTACAAAATTGATGCAACTCTTAGTAATTGCCAAATATTTATAAATTTTCGTATTCAGTGTTGATGTACACATGTATACACTTTACTTTTCGTACTCAGAAAAAGTACCAGCTTTGATTTGTGAACTGGTTTCGATAAATTTCTGCGGTGCCGTGGGAGAGCCGTATAAAGCGCAATCGCGACATATTTACTACTTTTGGCCGTAGCTTATATGGAAATGTTGCACTCTTCGGCGCTTTCCATGTTGATGGTAGCTCAGAAATGTTTGCAACGTCGCTCCATTGTATGCATATACATTCTTAGATATGCTTGTCGTTGCGCCTTTCGCAGGTTTATTAGGATGGGATTTGGCGTCATTCGCCTTCAACCATACAATAACAATAGTAAAAGTAAAATAAAAAATTGCAACTGAAAAACGGCAACCGCTCGCCGTGCATTCTATTGGAAGAAGAGTTAGAGCTTTCGCTTATAAAAACTTAAGTTAGAACAAATAATTTTACCTCTGGGATTAATTTGCTTTTGATTCATTTTATACTATAAATAAATATATCTATATCTATGTATGCTTGTGTATAGTATTGCATATATATATATGTCTACATTTTTATGTATATGCGGAAATGCATTTATTACAAAAATAAGCGTGTTCGGTCGCCTGACTGCTCCCAAATGCCCTCATAAAATCGTCCATTCACTGTGACCATTTATCGATTTTTTATGGGCTTCCGGTTTAAGTGCAATTCGCATTGAATGTTTGTTTGTCATTTACATATGTTTACAATTACGACAACCTTACATCCATAAGCTATTAACGTGTCACTGCCATTGGAGTGTAAACAATAATTTTGTAGAAAGAAAAATAAACAAAACGCATATACTTGCTCTGTACGTATGTATGTAACTATGTATATGCATATATACAAAAACATAGATACACAGTGCATATACATATATACAGTACATATATGTATGTACGCGCTCTTGTAACTGTGTCGCTAAAAATAAGCACATATGTTTATAACACCAAAAATAAGTTTTTTTAAAGACATATGTACATTCATTCATAGGTATCTACTTTATATATGTATGTATGTGAAAAATTTTTATATTTTTATATATACATAAGTATGTGGGTAAAAACATACCCAGTCGGCAAAATGAGGAGCGCTTCTAAATAAAAGCCTTCAGAAAGCGATCCTTGGAAGATTTATTAGAAGATCTTTCACAAGCGCTGCCATTCGAAGACAAACGAGGAGCTGTGTTTCCAAGGCAACCAAAGCCAAATAAAATAAAAAGTCACAGTAGACGCATAGGTGTGAGAAAGGCGGCCTTAACCTATCGACTCACGTGGTGGTCTGTCAGACTATTTTGCAAAGTATAACTGAAAATTTTCTGCTTTGTTTAAACCATGCCATAGCTATAACAAGTTCTGTGAGGAGATTCGTATTCGATACTGTTATTTTTTGTTTTGAGTGAAGAAGATTATTAATAAGAACCATTTCAAGAAGACAGAAGTGAACATTTTTATACAATTTGTGTCAATTGATATCATCTGACACAAATAAAATGCTTTAGGAAAAGCGAAAAAACACTTAATACAGTTGACATTTTCTGTGGAGAGAATAAGCTTTCCGATTACGCAACAAAACTAGTGCGGTGCTCTTTAATAGAAGAAGAAGGTTGGAAGATATATTACCTACCCTACCCTTTAAATGGTCACTATTCAGGTTTCTTCGGAAGTGGAGTATCTAGGACTAATTATGGGTAGAAAACTTGTATAGGAGACTCACGGAAATAAGAAACTTGAAACCTTGTAATACTTGCAGATATCTCGTAGGAGGAAATAAGAGCTCATAGCATCGAAGGAGATTAGTAACTAAACCCAAATGTTTTCTCAGCGCTATTATTCTTGACCTACGAGTAAGCAAAGTTCTGCTCTTCAGTCCTTTTAACCTAAACTAATAATTTTTACATTATAAACCATTTTGCATGCAATACTATTTTTGTATTGGTCAACGTAAAAGTTCTTATAAGGCGTCGCGAAGCAAGCCAGGCATTTGTTAGTTTTACATAAAAATTTAATGAGTTTTCAGTTTGATTCCTTTTTCGATTAGAATACACTAACGTTGGCTGAATAAATTTGTTGCAGTTTTTTGTTGCTCTTTTATGTAAACCACCGAAACTGGTCGTATCTGGTCACAGCAGGTATGAGTAGGGTTGCCAACATTTTCTAAGATACTTATAGTACTTTCTTCAAATAATCTGAAAGAAATATAGTACACTTCATATAAATATAGTATATTATTTAAAATAAAAAGTAAAAACGCTTTTTAAATATACATCTTTCTTCCTTCTTATGCATTTCTCTTATAAAAAATATATTTCTTTGCACTTTTCGCAGTTTTTAAAAAATCACTGTTAACTATGAAATTTTTTATTAGTGAGGTAATCGCTTTGTATCTCTCATCTCGCCATTTAACATTCATAATAGAAAAAACTCTTTCTGTGAACGCCGAAGTAGCTGGAATAGAGAGTAGAAATGATATAATTTTAAGTAAATTTGGTAATTCATTATCAGTATTTTGACATTTTAATTTTAAGGAATATTTAATTTAGTATTGTAATTTCAGTGTAAAGGTCAACCATTTCAATAAAAAATGTTTCTTGAAAATTACTGAAATATATTAATAACTAAAGAAATATAGTATTTTTGCATGCTATATTTTTTCCAACAGTATATAGTATGCTGACAAAAAAAATAGTACAATACTATATATTATAGTCCGGTGGGCAACCCTACATATGAGGCATAATTGAAAAATATTGTTGTGAGCTTTTGCCCCAACATAAACAATGGGCTGGCGAACATTTCTGCGTACTTAAGTTAACACCTTTTTTTGGGGATTAGATTCACTGTTCTTTCAGCACATTAGTAGCGCACATGTTCATATGTGTCGCTGATATATAAGCTTTAGGAAATGCCACTTTGCGGGTGGCACATTTCTATTACACGAATTTTATTTCCTGCATTTTTCTCATAACTACGTACACAAGCATGACTACCATAAGTAAATATACTCGTGCATACATATAAAAGTACAATACTTGCATATTGTTGTATCACGTGTATATTAGTACGACACCGTTCAACACATTAAAAGGTGTGCACCCTTGTTATAATATAACTACATACTTACTCAGTCATCTTCTCACTCATATATTTAAGTTGACCCATGGACGACGTGGCGTATACGTACCAACTCATGTATTTTTCATTTGCTCGGTTGCTTTTGTACATTCTGCTGCAAGTTTGAGCTACTTATAAACTTTTCTTAGGTCTCGTTGTTTTTTTTTTCTTAGCCTATTGCAAGTTTGTAAAGAAAAATGCCGTAATTTTAATGCCACGCCTTAGTAAACGCTTTTTGCCGCGGTGTCGGTTTGCGTGTGGTGGAACCTAACCGGCAGAGCGGATTCTAAAAGGTACAATGTTTTTGCTTAACCACCGGCGCCATATCATTTTGGCTGCTTCTGTCGTGGATTTAAATGTATTATTGAACGCGTGTTTGCATTTTGTAATAGCTTATTTTTTCTGTTATTGAAAGAATGTGACCGAGGCTTTTGGCTTAGTTAACCTTTCTAAGCTTTTTTTCGCAAATGTAAGCGCATTCTTTTCTAAACATTGTCTGATGGCAAATTATTTTCTCGATGGTAATGACTGCATTGGAGAGAAATTGCTGGCAGGGAAATTTTATTCGTATATGCTTAACACACACACATCATGAAACAAAGTTGGCATATGCACAAATGTGCTGCCTACATACCAATGAAAACTGAACGATGCGGTCTTACACATACAAAAGTTACACTATGGGACAAACGAATAACAATGACAATCTTTTTATAGAGGTTCTAACGGAATATAGTTACATATCGGCACTTGAAATGCAAAAAAACTGTATCTAAACTGCAAAAGGCCGTAGTAAATAAACACTTAAAATTCAATTTTTGTTTGATATGTTGCTGACTGATGTATTTAACCCACTGTGCGCTGCCAGCTTTCACGCTCTTCCGCTTTAAAATATTTATATTTACTACACCGTGCGACAGTAAATTTTACACACGAAGAAATGAATATATTCGCGAAACTATGGGTAGATTAGAGTAAGGTCAGGATTTTTTAAAGGACTTTGAAATTTGAAAAATATGGTTATTTCAAAAATTATTTAAAATTTCAATGCAATGTAGGATAACAATTAGGTTGTCATATAAAAAAAAATCTGTAGAATTATAACAGAATTAATTTTTTGGTGCATAAGGTGCATGGGTATGGAAAATGCCCCTTACAAATGTTGTCCTTAAACATCCTTAAAAATTTGCAATATTTTTTTTTCTTAATTAGTGTTTGGGGACTAATATACGCACGACTTCATCATCGAATTTTGTCCTACAAACTTTATTAACGTAAAAAGAAAAAATTTATTAAAAGCGCATTTTCAATACCTATTCATCCTTGAAAAGCAAAAAGCTTTATTGGTTTTAAATTCTACAGAATTTCCTCTCTCACTGATTTTTTAAATAGTTTTTTGAATTAATCATATCTTTAAAATTTCAAAGTCCTTTGAAAAAAAAATCGTGACGTCAGAGTGAAAAACTAAAAATGCAGTTTTACTATATTTGGCCCATAGTTTCGTGAGTATGTCGATTCTTTCATGCGTTTTGAGTTTTTTTTGTTTTTGTCGCACGGTGCTATACATACTATATGTATATAGTTACAATTGTTGATAAAAATAGCATAACAACCATATGAGCATAACTAATTAAAGAGACAAGTGTCTATTTTTTATGTATATATACTAGGGCGGTCCAAAAATGCATGTGAAAAAGTAAAATCGGAATTTTTATACTCTCATCCCCTACGATTATTCTATACCGAAAAAAATGTACCCCTATTTTTTTTAAATCAAAAAATATTTAGAGGTCGCTCAAAGTTTTCCATTTATTTTATTGAGGAAAAAACAACTTTTCGTAGAAATAGTATAGAATTCTTGAAAACCAATATTTTTCGATCGGATAACTCTGGTGATCTTCAGGAGATTCCTAATAATGAAACCCAATTATTTAATTAACCATTTTTTATAGTAACTATATTTTATAGGTTCGCCAAAAACCCCAGAAAATGGCAGAAAATGCAATCGGAGGATATATAAAAAATCCTTAGTACTGAAAAATGGGTATATTTTTTCGATATAGAACAATCCTAGGCGGTGAGAGCATTAAAATTCCGACTTTACTTATTTTGGACCACCCAAATGTATATATATATACACCATTACACCCCTTCTAATAAATGCCGGCTTTCTTGACGGCCGCTCGCATTCGTGGCGACCGTCGACGGGGTGTAAAAGTCTCTAGTCGACAACTAAATATAGCTAAAGAGGATCTAAAATGGTATGCAGCCGAACGTTGCTCCACTGTTCCAACAATTGACAAGTGGAAATTGCTTGACGGAACTTTTAGCTGTTTCGTTTCGTTGTTGTATCGAGGTTGTGTGGTGGACAAGCACGCGCTTCGCTTGCTCGACAGCTGTTTATTGACAAAGCAGCAAAGCAAGTTGCCGGTAGAGCTGGCACAATACTTCTCATTACGATTGCAATTACAAGTGACAGTGTATAGCAGATATACAGACATGTGTTTACATTTATGTATGTGTATGTATGTAATCTAACGAATAATGTAAGGTAGCCGAAACGCTAACGCCAGTTCACTTTATGTGATTTCATGTCGCGAAAAGGATGTGTGCGTGTTGCAAGCGAAGGATATTAAATGGAGTGTATTTGTTGCATGAAAAAATAAATAAGTACTTTTTGTATCAGCAAATAAACAGAACCTTCATAGTGTAAATGAGACAAATTGTCTGCGCTGAAGAAAACAAATGAAATAAACTAAATTTTCGAAGTTCATTTATGGAAATTATAGCGTGCAACATGCAATTGGAAAAATATGTATAAATATAAACAAAGTTATTCGACTCGGCATTAAATTTTAACACTGCAAGTATGTGCGTGTAGATTCGTATACTGACATGTGTGCATAGGACTAATATTCTTTAATTTTTTTTTTTATGAAGAAATAAGGCAAACTTTATTTTTGGCCGAAAAATGGTACCACCGCCAAACTTATCAAAATATTTAATGAATGTGCGTTCGTCTCAACGCAAACATCCACAAGAAGCCGCACAGCAGCAGCCCGCCCAACAACAGCAGCAACAATATAGAAATCAACAACACCAACAATCATCGTTCAGGCAACATCGTAGCGCCTATGAGTGTAAGTTGTAGGGGTAATATGCGCAAATAAAAGGACTTTGCTATACAAATTGCTAGCCTAAGTAGTTTTAGAAAATAATGTACCTAATTAAATGGAGGTGCATTGGTAAAAACTTAACAAAACAATAACTGTCCACATTGTTATTGTTAACAATACGAGAAGTAATGAAAGTAAATAGGGGTGGAAAATCCATTTCCCTTTGATAAAAGTTGATTTGATTGGAGGAGTGTGATCGCCTTTTGCGAAAACGGTGGTAGAAAAGTAGTAAAAAAGTACGCAAAGTAAAATGTGTATTATTAAGTCTATGTGAATTTGCAACATATTTGGTGTTTAGTGGAAATACTAACAATACGTAAAAATATGCATTTTCAATTTGACTAATGTGTTATTTCCGGGAACAAATCTGGAATAGCTATGCAAAAATAAAAAAATGCAGATCCATAGAACTTTTCACTGTCATTTCAACCATGCCGCATGTAAAAAATAAAGAAGATATAAAAGATTAATGTTAATTTTTTGATTTTTATAAATATTAACATTTTATGAACTACATAACCGATTAAAAAGCTGATGACGTCACAATAAGGATAATTAATTTATCTTTCAGTAATGTACATAATTAATATGCTTTTTTATATTTTTAAGCCGAAAACTCTTTTTTGAAAAAACTGCCTAATTAATACTAAAGAAATCTATATTTTATAGAAAGAACAAAATATTGCCTTTATTTCAATTTATGTCATATTTTATCATGATCCGCTTTTCGGGTTTCAAAAATTTAGTTATGATAAAAAATATAAACAAACAAAGCATATATCTTCTTAATTTTTTTCCCGCGCCAAATAAATTTGGTATGGTTAAAATCAGCGTGAAAAGTTCTATCAATCCTCATTTTTGGTTTTTTTTTTTATAGCTAAACGGTCGCTATTCTAGACTTGTTCCGAGAAATTACGCAAACGAAGGTGATGCCAACGAATATTTAGTATGACGAAGTATAGGTTTTACTTCTAGCCGTCGTACAATTTCAAGCTTAAGATTTTTTTTTTTGTGAAATAATAGTTGAAATGGGTTTAGGGGTGCTAATTATATATTTTTTATCAAATTAAAAACATTTCGGTGTAGTTAGAAATCCTCTAAAACCATTTGAATCGTTATGTTAAATACTTAAAAAATGCGAAGCTTAAGATTTTTCGACAGTTAACACACGTCTTGTGGATCCCCTAATTGTGTATCTTATATTTATTATAGTACCACCAGCAGCAAAAACTCACATGCTCATTGAGTTACATTTACACAAGATACAACGAGTTCACAAAAGAGCGAATACTCTTAATATTTTTTATGTACATAAATAATTCGCTTGCTTCGCTCAGTACTTTTGGTTTAAGCATTGTGTATTATATTTTATCCGGGACCTCCATTTTTTACTTAGTTTCTTTATATCTAACAAGCACTCAATGATTTCTTGTATATCCTTATGCTCTTATTTTCATTTTTTGCCCATAAGGGATTCGCGTCCCCTCAATAGAGGGTTTTGTGTCAATTTTATATGACTGTCCGCGTCCGGCCAACAGAGAGTCCACTCGAGAGAGGCTTATTTTTTCGAAAACAAGTGAGAGCAGTGCTGTTTTCGGCTATGCCGAGGACTTCATACCTTTTATGATCATCAGAAAGTTTTAATTTAACAGATTACTGCATTTCAAATTAGTTATTTGGGAGCTAAACAACATTTTTATATTCACAGCATACATAGATAGAGGAGTTACAAGTCGACCCCTAATTACGATTTTATCGTAAGCGACAAATTATCGAAAACATTTTTTTTTTGTTGCAAATATGTTACAAATACTAGTTACAACGTCCTATAAAATCACAGACTTTGAATATGTACTATTATGAAAAAAAAACAAAATTAACTTAGGGCCATTTTCTGAAGTAACCTTTAACTTTAAAGCTCACTGTGTGAACCCCCATTTTTTCACGCCCGTCGATTCTCCCTCTACAGAGTTACAGCATAATAAGCGGGCGATGCCACGCCCATTTTCCAGAAATTTCATAACTGACTTATTTTATGCAAAAATTCTACTTGAATTCCAACTTTAAAAAATTTGGATCCAGTATCTGCGGAAATGTCGTGGTTCTTGCCCGTTTTCAATACCAGCCTACCTGTGATAAATGGCAACAAAATTTCGTTGACTTATGTATCTCAACTTTTTCTCGAGTTATCGTGTACACGGACGGACAGACAGACATGGCTTAATCGATTTTTCTTTTGATTCTGAGAATTTATGTATGCATTTGTCTATATCTATCTCGGCTAGAATTAGTTTTGGCTATTCCAAGCAACCGTTATACGAACAAAGGGTTATTGCCCTTGTTCACAAGTATGCTCAGTTACAAAAATGGTAAATTAATATAAAGGACACTTAAAATATTAATTACAATTAAATGTGCCCTAGGGGTTTTTTTTTAACAGCTGACATCCTTGCCAGCATCGGGTTTATGAAAGCTTAACATTTTTTCACATGTCTCTTCCAATTCTGTCAGTATATTGGGGCTTTTCTTATTCATATGATTCTTGGGAATATACCAACCGTTCTCTCTCGGATACAAATCTGTGCTATACGGGCCATTTAAGAGTTATATGTTTTGAACACTAAATTTTTTTTTTTACGATCTCTGCCCTAAGGCATTGTGCTGATTCTTATCGAAAAAATGGATTAACAGGCAAAATAAGCAGAGTATCCAAACAGCGCTTCAAATAGTCCTTTATGGTATCAACATAGTACCTAGAAGGATTTAGACTTCCCCTAATCAAAGCCAATTTAGTAACACCAAAGTGGGGAAATTTCATACCAAACCAATCGACTTGGTAGAAACTTGTATGGTAACCTTTCACTGACCACTACTGTAATTCTTCAGCAAACAACAAATAAGCGATGTAGGAAGTTTACTATCCCCCACCGCCAAATTTTTTGTTTGATCTGAAAACCACAGAAATAAATTAATTTTTTTCTCATTTTCAAACGAACTATATACTATTGTTATATAATTGCTGCTACTCCTTTTTATTTATTTTTAATTTTTACTTCAACTTTGAAATTGAAATGGTATCTGTTTGAGAGCGCGTGTGAATCGGTAACAAAGTCCGCGGCGAGTAAATTTTCCACAACTATGAGGTGAATAAAATTTCTGTAGCTCATCAGGCTAGTGAAATTTTTGACAAATGCATAGAAAATTTTGACAATCGCAAAGATTGTTGATGTGTAATTTTTCGTTAAATAAAAGCTTAAATTAATGAATTGCAATCAATGATGGTAGATGTTTTCTTAAAATATTAATTTCACTACAATTTTGAATATTTTATTACGCATAAATCTACGGTTATGAAAAATTTACTGCTTTCAAAAAGGATTTCATTTCACACGGCAAAACTGTCTCACTATAATAAAAATATTATTCACAAGCTTTCCCCATAGAACTTTGTTACCGATTCACACACACCTTCACAAGAAAATATCGGCATTTCACAATAAATTCGCTATAAATAATAATTAAAAAAAAAATAAAATAAAAATGCAAATAATTATGAATGCATAACAATGCACATGAAATTGCGTCACGGTAAAAGCCAATTTTCGATATCTAATTAATTTATGTGCATTGTGGTGCTTCTGCCATTATGTTCGTCATATTCGTAACTGAGCGGTGATTGCGGTTGAGGCAAACGAAATTATAATCAACAATAATGCTGCTAAGAGACAATTGTCTAGATTGTTATTCCACGTGTCGATATGTGTAAGTGGTTTTATGTAGTATGTAAATACGTACATATGTGTACATATCCTTACGGTACTACAATTTTGATATTATATGAACCTACAATTCACATCAGCGGCACAACATTCATTATTCAATTAAATCTATAGCGATTTGCTGTATGTATGTACGTGTGCGTGGGAGTTCCCAGTAGCGAAAATGGTCAGTGGTGACATCGTCGCTTTTGTTGTGAATCCTAAGCGGCATATACCTGACAATGACACTGGTGACAATGTCATGCAGGTGTACTCCAATCAAAGACTTATAACAGACAATGTCTTTCAGCGGTCACTTATAAAAAGTCCATTGCAGGACATTGCCGCTTGAATATCATCAATGACTAAATTGCCATTTGTATGAAAAAATTATGAACGACTTCCATATAAACGGAGCCCACAGTCATTGAGGACTTTATATGGCCGTACAAGACACTTAGGTGACTAATTCATGACGTTCGCTATGGGGTTGCCAGAAAAAAATCGATGAAAGGTTCTTTTGACTATACCAGGTGTTTCCCTAAACTCGAATCTGAAGATTATTTTGCTCCATCACGCCAGAATAATTTTCTAACCCCAAAAAGCCGGGGGACTTTTAAGTGAGAGGCAAAATTATATAAATATTGACTTTAATCTTGATAAATAGTTAGTGGTTTTTGGGCTCACTGACTATGCATATGAAGTCAGGTTTTGAAAATCAAAAATGGTTGGTCGAATTTAAAAAAAAAATTACTTAATTCCAAAGGAACCAAAAAAGTAGATTTTTATGAATTTTAAGTCAGTGAACATTTTTTAAATAATTGTTGTATTTCGAAATCTTTAGACATCGGAATTCTATGAAATTTGAATAGGCAGAAAAAAAAGAATATTCAAAATATATGCAAATAAAATGCAATCAATACTTATGTTAATAGGCTTTTGAATTAAATCAAAACAAGTCCCTGCATAGTCATTTTATATACAAATCCAGCTTTACCCCTGTTGTTTATTTAGTACATCTATTAATTTTTAATATGTTGTGGACTACATCCATTCTATATATGAATGTGTGCTCATATGTATGTAATATAAAACAAAGTAGCTTAAAGTTTATCATCAATAAACTCTATGGTTCCGCGGTCTGATTGTCTCGGCGAGGAGAAGGTTTATAAATATCTATGTTAGAAAATGTAAAGGGTTGCCACCTATTAAACAATTAAATTCAATTAAGGGAAATAAATTATTACAATATGGGTATCAATCGAAATGGTTTCGAAAAGGCTTTACTGGCCACCTACATGCAAGAGGGTTGCCACCTGTTTAATAAATCAAATTCAATTTGAATTTAGGGAAATAAGTAGGGACGAAATGTGTATCACAATAGATATGAGTGTCAGATGGAAGAGGTTTAAGAAGGTTGTAGTTTGAAAATATTTTAAAGGGAGTTGCCATTTGTTTAAAAAGTAGAATTTTATTAAATTATGCATTAGTTATATGAAATATAAAAATATGGGTGTCAAACGAAAGAGTGTTGAGAATGTTCAGAAATCTTTAGGATAAATATTAAGATTATTTTTGAAGAGGCTTAAGCCACCTCTTTAAAGCTTAAATTCAATTCAAATTATTCAGTAAGTTAACTGAAATATTACAAATATGAGTATCAATCGAAATGGCTTTAAAAAGTCTCATCTATGTATAACTAAATGTATAAGCGTGGCCACCTGTTTAAAAATTCAAATGTAACTTAAATTAAGGCGTTTATATCACATTCTGGGTCAAGCAAATGAAGTTTAGGAATAATTTTGTTTGAAAATATTTTGAATAGGGTTAAAAAAGGAAAAAAAATATGAAAATCCGCTATTTTTTGGGTAAACTTAAGTATGTTTGTTGAGTTTTATTGAAATAAATTACACCTAATGTAACACGCAGAAATTTCTTATACTCACAAATATTTATGTTCCAATAAACCAAAAAGCTTATAATACGAGGGTGGTTCAATAACTCCAAAATTTTGTTTCACATTGTAGTACACTGCGTTTGGAGAAAAAATAAATTTATTCCAAAATTGTTGAAGCAAAGATATGGAAATAGAGTGATCTCCAGAAAGTTTCTCTCTTATAGTTTTGCCATAGTCTACAGGGATGTTTTCAAGGGATCTTTAACAGTCCAAAATAATTTCTATTGACCCCTTCAGCCGCATTTCCTTTGTATTTAAATTTTAGATCCTCTCTGATATTTCACAAAAATAACTTTTGGGAAGAGATCGCAAATTTTAGGTCCGTCCTTGAACTGCGTACTGTGCATTATTCGCCATCTGATATGGTGGAAACTTTTTATAGAAGCAGGTTGTATAAGGAAATGGATAAGCAATAAGAGCTTTCTGGGAGTTATTGGTCAGTTGTTAGCGCTGTTGGATTTGAACTAGAGATGGGCACGGGCCTAAATTTTAGGGCCCGGCCCGGCACGAGTGCAAAATCAACTTTCAAAAACACGCACGAGCCCGCACGTTAAGAATTTTAGTGTGGCCCGGCCCGGCACGGCGGGACACGTCCCAGCCCGGAAATAAAGAGCCAACTTTTATTGTATG
>NW_023461914.1:0-22258 GCF_013731165.1 Rhagoletis pomonella
ACCAGTATTCGGAGTGAACGTCCACGAAACCAACAACCGCCGTATTTGATCGACTGCCTAAAGCACGATACTGCATTTGGACGGTTGCCGATAACATGAGAGCTCATTTGGACGGTTGGCGAAGGCAAGACGCCGCAGTTCATTTGTTGCAGAAGTCGTTTGACTTGTTGCTGAAAGCCATTTCATTTGTTGCTGAAGGCATGTTTGATGGGTTGCCGAAGTCATGATACTGTATTTCAAAAACAATTCAACGACAATTTCTTGTTTGAAATGAAGCATTGATATGTACATACATACATACATACGTACGTATGCGCATTCCTCACAAAAAGCCTGCCAACAAGCTCTTGGCGCCACCAGTGAGTAAAGCAATTGAATGGTAGACGCGGTATAAATACATACGTACATACATTCATACGAGACGATAAATTACCCTTTACTACATTCGTCGTGCTTTCGGCAACAAGTCAAATGGCTTTCAGCAACAAGTCAAACGACGTCTTGCTTCGTCAACCGTCCAAATGAGCTCTCATGCTTTCGGCAACCGTTCAAATGCCGCGTTTGCTAGTTTCGTGAACGAGCATTCGGAATACTGGTTTGCCGAAGTTAGTATCAGTATGAGCTGTTATGAGCAGTGTTGCCACAAAGATTTTGAATTTTTTACCAAAACTCTAAAAAAAAAATTACCAAATTCAGAAAAAAATTACCAAATTTTTATAAGCATAATAGCATAAAGCATTGAAAATGACGAGCTATGGACCATAGCTGTCAAATTATTTTTCCACGTATCCTTATATAGATAATTATTTTGGCGACGGCAGAACTACACCACAACTGGGATTGTGGTCAGCTTAGCTCTATTTATATTTTTCGAGCGACAGATGAGTTCTTCCGCGTTCAAAAAATTCATATCACCATCGACAGAGCGTTTAGATAATGAAGAAGAACAACTTACAGTTGCGTCCTTTTCAATTTTTTCAGACTATAACAATTCACAAATATTTTTAAATCATAACCCAAAAAAATCGCTCAGAAATTTACAAACCTTTAAAAGGTGTTTAACATACAGTCTTTTACATAAAGTATTTTACATAACTTAAAACCAAAACATGAACTAAAACATGAAACCAGAAAACGTATCGTTAAACGATAGATGAAATTTACTTTTACAATTTTATAATTGGGTCACATTCGTATTTAATTGCAAAATTGTAATTAGTCCTGTAAAGTTATTATCTTTCACCATTGGTTCCAGCAGGTAAAAATGATCCAAAAACCTGATTTGTGGGACTGTGATCGAGCCGCCATATTGGGAAAAATGGGTGGTTTTTTTAAATTGCTATATTGCGAACAAATGCAAAAACCCTTATTCTAGAACCCGAATTTCCATAATTCGTACTTCGTAGCTACGTTACGAAAAACGCAAAACCGACATGCTGCAACCCTTGCGGAAAAATATGCAGCATTCCAGCTATCAGTTGTTTTTCGAAGACTGCTGTATGAAGGAAAACAAGGTGGAAAGGAATTAAAAAAACACTTATCATGTGCTTGTTTATGGTAAAATTGATTGATTTTACATATTTTGAGGAAAATTATGGGCTCTGATGCATTTGCAATAATACCAACAAAGAGCGCTCTATGGCAATGGATTCACAAAGGTATGCGGAGCTGTGGGGCATATTAACCATGGACACATCTATGCCAGCTTCTGGTTGAATTTTTGAGCCACAAGCTATATTTCCTCCTATTCCTGAAGAATTGGTTCTCAATCCAGTTACTGCAATGACAGTTTCTTCCAAGCCATTGAAAATATGCACTTTGTTAGGTCCACCACCTGGTCGCGCTTGCTTCTTCCTTCGGACACGCTTAGGGATTACAAGCCTTACTAATGAGAATTCCATTTTTTTTTTGCCGGAGAAGAGGGCGGAAGCATACAACATTTATTGTGCATATATGTAACTGCGTCTACGTCATCCACTGTATCTTTGCGCAGAACCCACATCGAAATTTACAAAAAAAAGTGCATGGTTCAAACCGAATTTATTAATAAACTAGAGCTCGAAACCTTTGTTTTAAGTTAAAGTATAATCCTTTGACAATACGTGCATGTTGAAGTTTTTAGATTCGGGTGATGCGTTTGGATACAACAACCCAAAATCATTGTACTAATAACTAAACCGTACCCAAGTCTTTCTATAAGGGGCAACAAACATTTTTTTTGTTCATTCATATAAAGCAGTGGATAAAAATATACGTATATGCGAAAACCAAATTTATCTGTTAAAAAAAACACCACTAATATTTACTGGAAACACGTCGATTTACATCTTTTTGCTTAATTTTTATCTGGCTTCCGACACAGAATTTTTTTTGTTCAAAATTACGCAAAAAAACTGTTAATTTCTTACTCGTTCGTCTTTAGGCATGCCATTGTTACGAATTTCGAAAGTTCGAAGAAAGATACGATTCGGATTGCAGCATACCATTTCTACAATTCGTAGCAAAATCCGAATATGAAAGTGTTGCAGAATAGGCGTGTAAAAGTTCTGTGTTGTCAAGGAAAGTGTTACGTTAAAGAGCTCTTTATACTTTTGGCTGTCTTAAGATGCAAATTTTTTGTTTTGTGCAATTGTAAGAAGGTTCAAAGTTTTAAATTTTTACAAGTAATAAGTTAGTATTAAAAATTTTAAAGAAAGGACTTACGTTGAAAAAAAATTACCAAATTGAAAAAAAATTACCAAATTACCAAACTCGTTCTAAAAAGAAAAAAATTACCAGTTTTGGTAAAAAATAACCAAAGCGGCAACGCTGGTTATGAGTATCGTTCACTTGTGGTGGCTGTATTTGCAAAACAGCACGCTATGCGCAGGTGTTCAGTCATCCTCTAATATCGTTTAGGTATCGTTACTACCAAGTCAACGCGCTGCTCAGTCATACAAAGCAGCAGTATTGATTGAGTATGCGAAGACACTAGAGGCCTTGCTGCTCCCGTATTTCACAAACCACCTGACCCCAGCGAATCATCAGCATGGTTTCCGTAAAGTGCAGAGTACAACAACAGCACTTAGCGCCATAAACACTCAGATAACACGTGGCCTTAACCGCAACCGTCCCTTTGAGAGAACTATTCTAGTAGCGCTGGACCTGTCAAAGGCGTTTGACACCGTCAGCCACTCCACGCTACTAGAAGATATAGAGGCTTCCTCTCTGGTCGGAAAATTATCTGAGTGGTCGACACTCGTCGGTAATGTTTAGAGACAAATCGAGTAAACTCAGAAAAATAAAACAGGGGGTTACACAGGGTGGTGTCCTTTCCCCGCTACTATTTAACTTTTATATTTCAAAGCTCCCTCAACCACCAGAGGGAGTCTCGATGGTCTCCTACGCCGACGATTGCTCGATCATGGCGACTGTATATGCAATTGATGACTTGTGTTCGAGCTTTCTCGCTTCTTCACTGCAAGGAGCCTAATCCTCTCCCCTACGAAATCCTCTGCGACCTTGTTCACCACCTGGACGAAGGAGGTCAGGCTGCCCCTGGGAATTCACGTCGATGATACACCAATTCCGATGATGAATAACCCCAAAATACTCGGAGTAACCTTCGACAGTCTGCTCTCCTTCTCTGCGCACGCATCCGCTATTGTCAACAAAGTACAGAGCCGCAACAAGGTCAAGTCGCTAGCCGGCAGTACTTGAGGTAAAGATAAAGAAATGTTGCTGGCAACATACAAGGCAATAGGCCGGCCGGTTTTAAATTTCGCAGCACCAGTGTGGTCGCCGGGGACTAGTAGGACGCAGTGGATGAAGCTGCAGACAACTCAGAACACCGCACTACGGACAGCGACTGGATGCCTTCTGATGTCGCCTGAACACCACCTACACGACGAGGCGAAATTGCTCCTTCTCAAGGAGCATAACACCATGCTCTGCAAGCAGTTCCTTGTCGGGAGCTACAGACGTGGTCACCAGAATGGGCAGCTGCTTGCAGAAAAGCCCTCGCCCAGGCACGTCAGGAGGCATCTCTACGAACTGACGGGCGAAGTCCAGAGGTTCATTAAACAACCTCTGGACCCGTCAGCATACCGACAGGCCCGGAACGGCATTCACAGGGAGTCAGTCTCGAGTTATGTGGACTCCCGACCTGCGAATGCCGTTCTAGGCGCACAACCACCGGACATAGACGAGACGGAGCTTCATCTGCCTCGGGAGACAAAACCACAATCGTTCCCACGACAATCGGGTCTACGTAACCGCAACGACCCAGATTTATATCTGGCCAAGGACTGTCACTACAGCAACACTCCCCAAAAAACCCTTTGGGGAACTGGTATGCTGCTACAACAACAACAACAAGAACCACAATAGCCCAACTTCGCTCTGGCTACTGCAGCAGGTTAAACTCATACCTGAGCACACTAAACGCGGATGTGCCGAATGAATGTCCGGCATGCGGAGAGACACCTCATGACTCGAAGCATCTCTTCGTATACCCGGAAAACCCAAAAACCCTAACGCCTTTGTCCCTGTGGACCGACCCAGTAGAGGCTGCACGCTTCTTAGGGCTGCCGTTAGTGGAAATTGACGACAACGACTGAGATATTGACCGATCTGGGCGGGGTTGTTGTAGCCGCTACAACAACAACAACATTGAGTATGCAATAGCTGGCGTTCAGCGCAAGCCAGTCTGATGCATACATACGTATGTAGAAGAAAACATTAAATAATTTTTTTATAAGTGCCGGATTTTTAAGAATTATATATTTAAATAAGAAACTAAACGCCCAAAAACATTGGGCGAATAAAAACAAAAAAAAAATGTTTGAAACAGTTTCATAAAACATTTCTTTCAGTTTATTTTCGTGGTTTCCTTTATGAGGTATTCGTTTCTGTTTCTTGTTTATACCAATGTAAGAACCGCATTTGCAATAAACCGATTTGACTCAACACATATTTCTTTCAAAAGTTTATACCTGTGTATTTAAGGCATCCTCGCTGAAACCGTTAAAAAGGAAACAAAATTTGTTGTTTTCTTTCGATATTTCTTTCATAATTAATTTGCGCGATGCAAATTTATTATAATCTGCCTTATCCTGAGTTTCGCCAAAAAATAAATTCTCCCGAAAATTCGTCAACCGCTCATAGTAAAACCATGGAAACCCAAAGTGAAAAGCGAAGCGGTTCGGGGAAAATGAAACTCAGGATAAGGCTGAACACTTTTTTCACTTCCCGTCAAATTAGTGATGTGTTTATACCTGTTTTCCCACCAGTCAATTTTTGTTGCCGGAAATAAGAAAACTTCTCGCCCTCCGTAACAAATTTATTGCCGACAATATCGCCATCGTATCGATTTCTTATTACCAGTCGCTCTAAAACGTCCGCCGCAGGTAACTCGCGAGTCGTTTTATTACCTGAATGAGTCGTTTTATTATTGCTACAGGCGATATTTGAATAATAATTTCTTGCAACAATTTTATTCTTTTTTAATATTTCATTTGTTTTTGAACACAAACTTATAATTTGTAAAGGAAATTAACTATTTTCGTCGCTATGGGGTTCATATTTTTTCAACCGTGCCTTGTGCATAAATTATATGTTTTTGAAGAATCCTGTTGACGCGAAGTATATGAGTTTGGGAATTTTTGAAAACATATTCCATAATGACATAAAAGAAATAATGTATTATGGAACGAATTTCCGTCATCCCTTGTCAAATTTGGTTTGGAGACAAACCGGTTTCGGCGTTGTGCCATCTTCAGTGTCATTTTTCGTTCTGCATAATTTTTGTTGGTTGCTCGTATTTATACTCCTTGTTAACTACCTCTTTCTTTTGTTAGGTACGTCTTTTTAGTTTTGCAGTGTTTGCGGTACTCAATAGGTAGATGAATTGTTTTGGCCCGTTTTTGATGGCAAGTCCGTGAATTTTACCCTCTTTGTTTTTGCAGTTGGTGTATTCCCTTCCATATCTGTCCTTAATATTTTGTTGTTGTCATTCTTCTTCTTGTACAGTAGTTTTAGAGGTTCAAATAGTACGTCCGATACAGTATTTATTTGCTCATTTATTATTTGTCCTTTGAAGGTCTTCTGTTTATATATTTCCATATTTTCTAATATATTCAATCTTTGTCCTTTATGTTGTACACGGAGAAGTTCTGTTGTTTGTCCAATCTTCATTGGTGTGCATTTATTTTTGATCATGTGATTCGCGAAGTTCGATTCTATTGCAGCCTCTGGTTTTCGTTTTTTCTTATTATAATTCCTTATGTGTTCTCGATACCTTGTTCTTATATTTCGCCGTTTGTCCTATGTAACTGTGTCGGCACTCGCAGGTTAACTTGTAAACACCTTGGTTATCTAGCGGATCTTCCTCGCTTATTTTCTCTTTCAATATATTTCCCACTGTGTTCCTTGTTTTAAATGATGTCTGATTGTCGTACTTATGAAAGAATTTGGCAAGTTTGTAAGATGTCTTTCCTGTGTAAGTTAGAACTGCCCAAGTTTTTTTATTGTTTTCCTCTTTGCTAGTCTTTTTCGATTTTGTGTCATTTCTTAACTTCTCCACCAGGCCTCTCCTATATCCGTTATTTTCCGCAATGGCATATATTGTATCCAGTTCCTTCTTGTAGCCTTCTTCTGTTAGAGGGGTCCTTTCAAGCCTCGTAATTGGTTGTCAAAATGCTGCATTTTTGTGTTGCTGTGGGTGGTTTGAGCTATTGTGTATAATTGTGTCTGTGGCTGTTGGTTTTCTGTATATTTCGAACTCTATCTTGGTCGTGGTATCGTTTATTTTAATTGTTAAATCCAGATAGTTAATCTTTCTTTCCTCTTCCGTTTCCATGGTGAATTTTATATTCTGGTGTTGTTTGTTGAGATAGTCTAGTATCTGTTTCTCTTTGTTTCCCTCTATTAGACAGATTACATTATCGACATATCTCGCGTAGAATTTTACTCCTAGGTTGGTCGATAGGTTTTTCATGTATTTCTCCTCCAGTATTCATGCAAACACACTTAAGCCACCGACTTAAAACCGTACGGCACGACACACAGTGTTTCGGCTATATGGAGTCAGGTGGAAATAATAGTAAAGCTGCACCGATTTCCCTGAAACTTGACATGTGCTCTAGTTTTACTTAGAAATAGAGAATATTGAAATTTTGGAAAGATGGAATAATTGCCACGCCCTCTACTCTTGTGGGCGGAAACATTAAATTTTGTCCGATTTCGATGAACTTTAGTTTGTAGTCTTTATTTTATTAGAAAAACCTAAATATAAAAGATGGGAAAGATTGGATCGCTATAACGTCCAAAACTCATAAAAGATGTGAGCCCAGTCATTAAAAGTAATGGAATTTTGGTTAATTTTTGTTTCCTGCTTTCCACTCTCAGAAAACAAAGGTTATACTATAAAATGACTTAGGTGTAAGTACTCGCTACCATGTCGAACTATCAAATGTGCCAAAATGCCTTTTCAATTACGAAACCTTGCGCATGCGTCTAGAATGATACGCAAGTTGGCAAATCGTCAAATTTCTAGTCTTAAGCAGGGATCACACGATTTGTACATTTGTACACAAAATGCCAAATTTATATTTGTCCACATTTTCGCATTTGGATAGCGATGTATCAATGATTTGTTTTGCGATCAGACGATTTGGCTGCTAAAGATCCAAATGATTTGTCACACATTTGCAAATAATAGATACGCATAGGTACTCACAATTTTGAATACACCCTCAAAATCTGAGCTTAAGGTAAAAAAACGCTCGTAACTTTATTTGTGTTTGCCGGATGAAAAATACTTATATATGCCATTTAAGAGAAAACATTTCGCGGTTTACAACAATGTATAACTGGTTAATTTATCTCGAGAAATGGTGGAGCAATATTACAGAATATGGGCGAATCCTAACGTTGCGGACGTTTATTTTAACTTTTTTGCCGACAAAAATGTTATAAGTTAAAATTTGTTTGTGGTATAAGGGAATGTTTATAGCAGTACTTACGAGAACAAAATAATGGAAATTTGAATTTAAGTTAATGCCGGTGTATTTGCCTTCGAAATTTACGTTCGGACGTTACTGAAAAAGGAAGCGATTTTGATATGACCATCAACCGATTTGCGCAAATTGTCATGCATGGAGAGCATAATCTACAAAAATACTTTGAAGAGAAAATAATGAAGTTTACAAAACTAAAGGTTGGATTAACTTTAAAACAATATATATATTGAACATTTAAGCAATCTCTGCGCCTCGTGCCGAAAATTCTTAACAACTTCTGTAATAAACATTTCTGCATTTATCTATGAAAAAATGCGTGGATTTCGATAGAGTTTGGTCGGAAGTTAAATTAAATCAAGTTAGGGAACTTCTTATTCTTCTTAAACGTAATCGCTATATCTATAAATTATTTTATACTTTTTAGTTGTTGTAATAAAAGCGTATTTGTAGTTTTTTTTTATATAATTTTATTGACCTTACGCCCAGAGTTTGAGGGTGTATTTAAAATTCTGAGTATGCAGATTTTTCTGCTTGATTAGATCACAGCGCACGGCAGTGCGCGCGAGTGACGAAAGCAGCAACAGTAGCATGCTGAAATGACTCGCTTATATATACACGAGATTTGGAAGTTTTTATCCAGACTTCCAATCGACATGTTTGATATATCGTTGGAAAGGCCTTGCAGAGTGTGTCCAGAAAATATATTCAAGCTTCGTAAACGATTAACCGGATTCTAAAAAATTAGGCTAAAGTGTTGCGAAACAAAAAACGTTTTTCTGCTTTTGCCGGTTTAAGGGGGCATGTGGGCACACCCAACATATTTAGTGTTATTCTATAGGCCAATACCTTTCAAACGATACCTTATATATTAAGTTCCGGCCGCCAGTTGGAAAGATATAGAGGTAAATGTGTTTTGGTTCGTGTCTCCACTACGGGATGCTTTGGTATGTATGTGGCGTCTGTACGTACCATCATTTATTTTTTTTCACACTTTCAGGATTTAAAGTACACAAAAAACTAAGAAGGTTTTGTTCCAGGATGTTTTGATTCGTATGCCTGTGTGGGCGTGGCTGCCGCCTGAAATTCGAAAAAAGCCAATTTTTTAAACTGCCACTGAGGCCGCACTACTCAGTCCATGTCATTGACGTGGATATCAGTAGAAGGGTCTTCAAACAGGCTATCTAACGCTATCTTTTGTGTTTATAAAATATAAATACGCCATAACGTTATCGCCTAAAAATCGGGCTGCTGAAAATAGAGATTTCGGGCATTTTCTCAAAAACTGGTCAGTCGATTATATTCTAAGTTCCCACAAGTCAAGCACAAAACCTTAGCTTTCATCTGGTACATAGCTTATATCTGGGAAAACTCCTGTTGTGCAGATATTGCTATTCAAATTGAAAAAATGTCGCTCCGAAAAGGGTCAAATAGTTAAAAATTAACATATCCGTCTAATTTGGTTACCGTAAGATATAAAAATAACATACCCAGTTCCCCGAAAAAAATCGCCCATTCCTCGATTGCCACTTAAACCGAAATTCCCTGCAAATGGGGGAATTTCCCGCGGGTTGACAAGTTGAAGGATGCAGCTGTGCTAATCACTTCGTACATGCCTTGGAAACCACAATTTGTGTGTATTTTAGAGTTTTTTTCAGTCACATGCCGAAATTGTAACGTTCTTCCCCATTTTAATTGCAGGTATTAACTATGCTACATGGGTTTATCACCCGCACTTAACCTACCTGGTATTTACATATAGTTGTACATATATATGTATGTATGAATACATTTAGTTCACCCAATGTGCCGCTACTACTTACATACGTATGTATAAATTGCCACTGAGCAAAACTACTTGAGAAAAAATCATTAGTTTAATAGCACGAGTGCAACACGGTACACGTGATAGAAGTAAAACTTCTTAAAACTACGAGGCAATCAGACGAATACAGTTGTTTATTGTATCCAAAGTTGGTACCAACTTGATAAGTTTTTATCATTTCTCATATTTTTTTTTATTTTTAATTTTTTCGAATACATGATATATCATCATATCCTTGATCATCCTTTTTCGCTTTATTCCGTATTCGAAAAACTATGTGTTTCAATGGACACATCGATTTGAATACGTAATTTAGATTTAGAGAATATTTTTAGCAATTTATTTGAGAAAAATAAAACATTTAGTTTATTGTTTGTATTTTCGTCGATTTTAAATTTGCTACCCCAAAATAATTGATATCAAATAAAACACCTCTTTGAGGTAAAATTTTCGAGTGACGAAAGCTGAACTAGAAACACAAAATTTATGATATCAATTTCGTGAGGAAAATTATACGCATTTTTTAACTGCCTTTCAAACGTATGGAAAATCTTTTTATTTATTCGGAACGTTGCGAATTTCCGTTTACTGCTAGAAACACAGTTAAAAAAAAAACAGAACTTTTGCAACGATTCGTATGAATAAAAAAAATTTTCCGTACGTTTGAAAGGCAGTTAAAAAATGCGTATAATTTTCGTCACGAAATTGATATCATAAATTTTGGGTTTCTAGTTCAGCTTTCGTCACTCGAAAATTTTACCCCAAAGAGGTGTTTTATTTGATCTACAATACGTGTGAACCTCGAAAAAAGTATATTAATTTATTTAATTGTCACGCAGTGTAATTAAGATCGTCTTTAATAATCTGTATATGCATGTATGTGTATAGCCAGCAAAAAATCTGGAAATTTATCCGAAAACTAAAAGAAAGGTGAATAGAAAAGTCCAACGAATGGCTGTGAAACTTTTCCGGTTGTTTTTCTGAAATTTTTCATTCTGAACTTCACATATGCTTTTTCATAGTTAATTATATTCAGCAATTAATTATATTTTTAATATGTTCGTCTGCCGGCATACGAACCTGGGAGCTCATGAAAGGTTACAAATAGTCGCACCCTTCTCTGAACACTCAGCTACTGCCGAATACGTATATGTAAATGTTTTCAAATATTCAGTTTGAACAAATATTTTGAAATTATTGTTTTCAAATAACATGATATTTTTCGGAAGATTTTCGGTTATTATTTGGAAGATTTTTATTATTAGAAGTAGAGGATACTGGCTTAAACAAAGTGTCGAGGCCCACACTTTTTCCTAATGATAACATTTTGTACAGCCGTTTTTTTTTGCTCTGCGCAAGGTCTCGTAATTGAAAAGGCATTTTGGCACATTCGATAGTTCGACATGGTAGCGACGATATATGAATGAGCAGAATCGAAATATTTTTGAGTATCTCAAACATGTTTGAAAAAAGTATAGCAAAAACTAAAACGTTCACATACATACATGACTAAGCAGTGAGTAAGCATTTCTGAACTCTGGAAAATTCAGGGCTCGAATCGGAACAGTTGTGAACGAGTAACTCGCCTCGTAAAAATGCATATTTCGGATTATAACTGTCGTGAACGTACTGCTCGTCTTCTAATTCGGTATACGAGACGAGCGTACGTTTACGACTGTTATAATCCGAAATATGCATTATTACTTGACGAGTCGTTCACGACTGTTACAATTAGAGCCCAGTGGTGCGATTCACTACGCGATTTTAACAACTCTTGTTTTTGATAAATCAGCTAAACGAAAATTTTAACAATTTAGCTATTCAGTAAACGTTTCCCTAACAACATTCGTTATCGCCAAATCAGCTGTTGTCGTTAACGGTAACAAAGACCGCTAATTTGACGACGTCCAGATTGGTGTTGTTAATAAAACAAAAAAGTACGTTCTACAATTTTTGCGTATGAAAAAATGCTCAGCACCGCTAGCAAAAAATATCAAAAATCAAAGGATTTTTCAGCAACATCAAACTTGCACTTTATGTATTAAAATTTTATGCGCTACAAAATTGCATACATAATTTTTTTATTACTCTGACAAAAATTTTGAAGTTTTACGAAAGGTTGTTGAAATTTGTTTAATATTGCACGAGGTTTGAAACTAGAGTTTATACGGTTTTAGGAGCAGAATACACTATTAAAAAAAGTAATATAAGTTACATAACAAAAAAATTGTTTGTTAAAACTTGTGTATGTGTTCACTAGCATAATAAAATCAGTATTGAAAATAAATATGTACAAATGTGCATACAGTGATTTTTTTTAATATTAATCCTTTTCCTGTTAAATGTTTTTTGTTAACTTTTTATTTACAGCTTCGAGTAAAATATGGCAGAAAAATTCAAAAGTTTTTTGTTTGCTACTTATGTACATATGTGTATTTATTTATCTTTAATAATTTTATTTTTAATAGAAACCACATATGTAAATGAATATTTCAAAGTTTACAGTTTACACAAAATTAATAAAAATCAATCAGACTTAAAAAAATTGTCACCAAGATTTCGAACTTTTTATTCAGAATCTTTATAAGTTTTAAGAGTATGCAGTTTTGTAGCCCATTCAATTTTAGTCTGATAAAGTGCAAGTTTCAAGTTCCTGAAGGTTACCGTTGATTTTTTAGAATTTTTTTTTTGCGGAGGATGTTCCGCATTTTCATCCATATAAAATGCTTGTGAACTTTGTGCTTTGTGCTCACACGAACGCCTTGGCATATATGGATTTGTACCCATTAGCGGCAGCGCAGTTAGTGAATCGCACAATCGTTACTGCAAACAACAAAAATTGTTAGCTTACAACTCGACAAGTCGCATTGTTAAAAGTTAGTGAATCGCACTACAGATCGCTATTAGTTGAGTATAACTCGTTTAGTACTTTATTGGCTGACTTCATGTTTTATAGTCTTCGCTATGCTTGGCATGCTGTCACCTTCTTCCCGAGGAGCTTTAATGACATCAGGAATTTTTATGTACGTCTTCATGGGTACTATTGCTGGTTATTTTGCGGCCCGTCTTTATAAAACTATGAAAGGGCGAGAGTGGAAACGTTCGGCCTTCTTAACAGCAACGTTATATCCCGGCATTGTTTTTGGGTACATTAAGCATAAGTTAATTATATATATTTTAATTATATGTTATCTCCTTAGGACCGGTTTTATACTTAATTTCTTTATATGGGATAAACATTCTAGTGGAGCTGTCCCGTTCACAACAATGATTTCTTTGCTGCTTTTATGGTTTGGTATTTCAGTTCCACTGGTTTATTTAGGCTATTACTTCGGCTATCGTAAGCAACCATATCAACATCCAGTTCGCACTAATATGATCCCAAGACAAGTGCCGACACAGCATTGGTACATGAATATTGTGCTTAGGTATAATAACATTGCTATACCTGCGTCAGAACTATAATATATTAAAGTATTTTGTAGTACACTAATGGCTGGGATATTGCCGTTCGGAGCGGTTTTCATAGAACTATTTTTCGTCTTCACGGCTATATGGCAGAATCAATTCTATTACTTATTTGGTTTTCTATTTCTTGTATTTTGTATCTTGGTTGTAAGCTGTGGTCAGATATCGATCGTCATGACATATTTCCAACTTTGTGGAGAGGTAAAAGTTCTTACCGCGAAGAAATCGAGCTCTTAATTATAATATTGTTTTGTCTTTACGCGCAGGACTACCGCTGGTGGTGGCGCAGCTTTATTGTCTCAGGAGGTTCAGCTTTATATGTGCTTTTCTATAGCATATTCTACTTCTTTACAAAATTGGAAATCACAGAATTCATTCCTACACTATTATATTTAAGCTATACAGGTATGTTTTATGAAACTAAGTTTTAAAAACTAAACATTTTATATATAATCTTTATATTATTCTAACTTTCCAGGCATTATGGTATTAACATTTTGGCTATTAACGGGAACCATCGGATTTTTTTCCGCGTATAGCTTTATTCGCAAAATATACGGAGCTGTTAAAATAGATTAATTTTTAACTGCCTACATTATTCACATAATACATTGAGGTTGTTTACACTTGCTTGGTTATCAGGTTATCTGGTTAAAAATTATTATTGTGTAGTGTATTTTATAACCACATATCCTGATAACCAGGCAAGTGTGAACAACTTCATTGTTTTTCTTCATTTTAATCCAAACTATAATTTCATAATTTTATATGTTGCTTAAATTTATTGCCTGTTGTTACACTAGGAGACTGTGGGCTGCATATCTTTCATAGATTTATTCTACTAGGCAGTGATTGAAGAAGTCATTGAGCTGATTTAATTAAATTGTTTCTTTTTGTCAGTTGTATACTTATTTCTCAATTAATATATATTTTAGTAACTTATTTCAACGCAATTGATTGTGGACCTTGTAGCGTTGGAAGAAAAACTATTGTTGGTATCACAGCTACACAGATAAGTACATACATACATATCAGGGTTGTAGCGAATATTCGCAATAATCAATGCGGAGCTTTTGCGAATGCACTGATAAAACGTATATCTGGCAAACAAAAATTTTAGCCAATATGAAATACAAAAAGCCGTAACTAACTAAACTTTTTGATTGATTATGATGCATTTCATCGAATCATAAGTCCCCACATCGTTTTAGGCAATACAAAAATTTAGTTAGTTGTGGTTTTTTTCCGCGATATTTGTGTTGAAAATTTGCGTTCATTCGCCTCAAAAAATATATCAAAACACATTGAGCGCATGGAATGGAACAACAAAACAGATTTGATAGCTTATGGTAACGACAGCGGTGAGTAATTAATTGTGACTGCCTGCAACTAGGAAAAGCCGAGCTCAACTAACTAATAAAAAAAAAAACTAATTACAAGGTGAGTGTCAGATCAACTTTCGTAGTGAACAGACGTTGGCAAGCGATATCTCTCTGCGCTATATAAGTACTCATACGCGAGTGAATAAATTACAAAAAAAAAAAAAATTGGAATTATACATATGTACTAGGGATGTCAATCCCGGCATTTCGGGATCCCGGGACCCCGGTCTTGTTTAAGTCCCGAATTTCCCGGGATTAGTCGATTTAAATCCCGGGATTGCTGGAAACAATTTTTTTGTGAGCCAATTAAATTTTTATCACAAATATCCCCTCTCAAGGGCAAAACAAGAATTTTTTGCAACCCCTAATGCTACAATTTCTTTAAGATCGCATTTCCATCAAAAGAAGGAATAATTTTGCAATTTTAAAGTTGCTAAAAACTCCCTTGATTTTTTAATTTTTTTTACTGCGATGTTGGGCATTTTCTTCCTTATGACGAATTTTTTTGTGGCAAAAAAAATTTATAAAATGTCAACGGGATGTTTTGGCAACTTCAAAGTTGCACATACGTATATATTTTTTAAAATAAACAAAAAAAATACCATGAAAAATAATCTGAATATTGCAAAAAAAAACTATGCAAAATATTTCTGGGAGTGACCGTATATGCATTTGTACTTGTAGTACAAAAACTATGTTATAAATTAATGAGGATATGTACATACATACATATATGTTTGTCAAATTTTATGTTTGTTTTTTGATGATTGAAATTACTGATTTATCGCCTTAATAAATATGTAAATGAATTACATTAAATTGTACTTTTTTTTGTTATATCAATCTGATTTAAAATACTATAATATGATGGTCACAGATGTGTTGCACTTTTACCTGAATTTCGGGACAATCCCGGGATTGTATTTTCAGATCCCGAAAATCCCGGGATCGACAAAACCCCGAAAATTGACATCCCTAATACGTACACACATAAGACACATACCTAAAATATCAAATAATTTAAGTAATACTTTAAAAACACAAAACAGAATAAAAACGAACAACAATGGTGGAGCCGCCTGGTCGGCTTAAAGTTCCTGAGCCCAGATATCTCTTTATATCGAGGCAGAGCAACACAGGTGAAACATTAAAAAACGTATCTCTCTTCCTAATCAAGAAAGTTATAGACTTCGCCTGCGGAGGTGAAGTGGAAGAATGCACAAAGACAAACACCGGTACACTATTTATCAAAACAAAAAACATCGAAGAAGCCAACAAACTACTCAAAATCACCTCATTTACGGACAACATCAAGGTCACAGTCACGGTGAATCTCGCACTTAACACGAGCAATGGAGTCATCTACTCAAATGAATTGAGAGACATAAGCGAAGAAATTATTCGTGATGAACTCGAAAGTCAGGGTGTCATTGACATAAAAAAAAAATATGAAAAAAAAGAAATAGAGCTGCAGGAAACTGGATTAGTCATTCTAACCTTTCGGACATCTTACCTTCCGGAACATATTATGATCGGCTATCATAAAACCAATATCCGACCATACATACCCAAACCTCTTCGCTGTAAAAATTGTTTGCGCTTTGGCCACCCTTACAAGGTTTGCCTAAACCAGAAGACATGTGTTAACTGTAGCTTACAACAACATACAGACGCTGATTTAAACGAACAATGCACAAATAGCCCATCGTGCATAAACTGCACTGAGAGCAAGCTTCAATTTACTTCTCACTCTCGACTAGACAAACGATGCCCAACATTTGTTAAACAGCAAGAGATTACTGCAATCAAAAGACTGCAGAAAGTAAGCCACAAGAAAGCAACAAACATATACCACCAAAGACATCAACAAAACAACTCCACGTATGCATCAATAACAAAGTACTCAACTCAAACAACTAAAGAGATCTCTGAAAGTCACTCAAATCCAATTGCTTCCACTGGTATAACAAAAACTCAACCACACAGATGCCAACAACAATTACACAGATGCCAACACCAACTATACATACGCCAACACCTCCGCCTTTATCTCTCACCACTCGACAGCCTATATCGTACGATGTCGTGAATATTGACGAATTTCTCAACGCTCTTGCACCAACATCAACATCAGTAGCAGCAAAATTAAACAAAAAACCTAGCCTACCACTCAACTAAAAATTCTACCAAGAAATACAAACAGAAGAACTCTGAATCTACTACGAAACAAATCCAAAAGGAAAACTCAAATGATCAAGGAGATATGTATAATTCTGATTTTGAGTATATGGAATAAAAAAGACTAACAACTATTATTATACGTACAAACCTATATTTACGCATACTAACACAAATTTAAACGATACGTTTACATTCCTATTAATATACATTTATTCATACATTCACTTTTTGAAGTGAAACTTCTTAAGCGGCGGTATCGCAAAAATGGAGAGTGAAATTTTTAAAACTGAAAACGTTACAGAATGAGAAGGAAGATATAGGTAGCATAGGGAAGGGGAAAAAAGAAATAAACCGACGCATGACGGGTACGAGTACCTACATATGTATATATGTATGTTTGAATGCACGTATGTATGTATACATATATATATGTGTGTATGAACGAACTCATGCGCATTTCAGCTCTGCCACTACCAAGCAATATATGTATAAATGAGGCAAGCGTGCTTCGCGTAACTACATCCATTCGTACATATGTACAAATGTTTGTCTGGATATATTTATGATGAAGCAAACGACTTCGTTGATGTACTGATGGGCAAATGGATGTACTTATGGACAGCAATGTTTTCATGTATGTACATATGTTTGAATGGTTCTATATATACAATTGTATGTATGTCATATGTTTGTGTATGTACGTGTGTTTGTGTACGTGTGTATATGCACATATGTAGTACAAACGAAAACAAATCTAATAAGCTGCTCGCTGATATAAATGCGAACTGTGCTGATTGTCAAAAATTATGTGTTTGTTGTACATTTGTTCATGTTGTGCGTGTAATTTTCTAGAGTAGCTTTGTGCTCTCGCTATCTCCTTGTATTAACTCGTCCTTCGTTGGTATATTCTGATGAACATATGTGAGGATGACAGCAAGGCCAACTTATATAAGGTAGTGTTACAGGAGCAGTTGAAAGAAAGCCATGAACGAAGCGACCGGTTGGTTCAACTTGGTGTTGTTTTTATGGCTTGGTTGTATGAAAGATCAAAAAAGTGGGATTTTCTGGCCAGTTGTACAACCTATCGCTACATTAATGGCCATGTTGTACAAACTCATTTAATTTGCGTTTATTTTGTATACTAAATAACCGAAAATGAATAACTCAGCCGAAATAGGTACGTGCTTTTGTTGAATTTTATAAATGTAAGCCGAAACTATGAAATTGTAAAAATGAGATTTTACCATGAGACTGCTCGCAAAATTGCTATATTTGTGGGCAAAACGTCCAACTTGATTGCGGATTGATTTGAACCAACGTTTTCGGCATGCATTATGTCAAAAGGATGTGTTTGTTGTAATTCATTCTGTCATTTACTACCATTATAATAATAATAATAGATTGGCGCTTACACATATGTTAGTGTTTGGCCGAGCTTCTCCTCCGATTTGTGGCGAGCGCCTTGATGTAGTCACACAAAGCGGAGGGACCTACAGTTTTACGCCGACTCCGAACGGCGATTGTATTTTTATGAGAAGCTGTTTTTCATGGCAGAAATACACTCGGAGGTTTGCCATTGCCTGCCGAGGGACGACCGCTGTTTAGAAAAACCCTTTTTTCTATATATTTTTTTGCGATGTTGCTTTGACTAGGGCTTGAACCCAGGTGCCGATGAGTGAAATCGCGCACTGCTTAACACTGCACCACAGCGGCCGTGCGTAGGCCAATTCATGAAATCATTTCATGCGTTTGAGTAGAAACTGAATCAATGAACACCATTTCACGATTTCAATTACCGCAAAATAAAATTTATGCACTTAGTTTTTACTCAGATCGATGAAATGATTTCGTGAATTGAACTACGCATAGATGTGATACTTATGCTTTTTATTTATAAGATAATTTTATGTTTTTATACTCTTGCTACCACATGAATATATGAATTCGTGATAAGAATATATGAATTCGTCTTGGAAGATAGAAAGCGATTAAGAATAAATGCCGAACAAAGGAATTTGTCTTCTTTCAACTTAAATAAATGCATTTTGCAAACAAAAGTGCGTACGTTATTTAGTGCCTTGGTAATGGCGAATTCGTAAGGATCTATTGATTGCATTATAAACATTTTCATTTATTTGTTAAACATACAATTACTTCCATTACAACCGGTCCTATGGATGCTAGAAGCGCGAATTCATATAAGGTGGTGTTACCGGAAAGGGAATAAATAAACTATATGTATATCAGAAAATTAATAAGATGAAATGAAATTATTGTTTGATTTCTAACCAAACCTATGTATGTAACTCAATCGCTTAATGGTTTGCCGAACCGTAAACATAGGTACCTGGTACTGACACCTTTTTTAAGAAGTTTCACTTCTATCATGTGTACGGTGTTACACACGCATTTTTTATTTATTTTTCATACGTATACACGGGTATAAACAATGGAATATAAGAGGCTATTTAAATAATTACAATCAACTTCTTATTTTAATTAAAAAATACAGTCCGAAAATCATACCTCTTCAAGAAATCCACACCATACACAATAAACACATCTCTATTCCTATCCCTATAAACTATTCATTTTTCTCACTCAATGCAACAAATTCATATGGCGGAGTTGCAGTTTTAGTAGCCAAATATGCAACCTCAGCCCCTTTAATAATGCAGACCAACCTCAATACAAGTGACATAAAAAAATTCATAAAAATTCGATCGAAAGTAAACACATTAAATCACACCTGGAGTTTAACTTCGCACTGGTACAAGTCATGTAACCAGCAAAAGCAACCTATTACTGACTTTATAAAAAAAATAAGCAACAAAAGTACATATTTAAGCAGACTGGATGTCATAAAATTTGTAAGACTCCGTCTAGGCCATGCTCGATAACCATTTATTTGCCATATCCACCTATTCACAACCTCGCTATAAGCGCACATTTTTCAAACCAGTCACAGAAGACAGGATTAAAAATGAATTACAAAAACTGAAATCGAAAAACGCTGATGACGTAACAGGTTCTCCAAATTCTGAAACAATCAAAAGAATTGATGCTCCAAATTGGAATATTACGGTGTTTAAACAACGATCTTGCCATAATGCTAGATTGTGAAGATGAAAGTCAGGAGGATACATCCGACATTTGCAGCCCCGATGCAATTCCCAAAAAGGAACTGTTGCACCGAAATATAGAAGGAAACATTACTGAAAGTCCTCTCAACTGGTGCAGTGTCAATCGAAAACAATTTATAATTTTGTCAAGTTTCAAGTTTGTCGCCTCGAGCGAATAGTTATTTAGTGGCGCAGGTTTGATTTACGACCCGTTAGGAAACAGGCTGTAACCCGAAAAGGAAGCAAAATTACTCTTTCTTAAATACAATGTTCAAATTTTTTAATTGAAGTACTAAATAAAAGAACATTATTAAAATTACTAACTTTTCCATTTTTCATTTACCTAAATCACCTAATGTACTCACCAAAATTATTTCTTAGAAATATTTGACATCCTCATTCGCATTCGCATCCGCGGATGTTAGCTTTTAAACATCCGAATCCGCATTCGCATCCGCGGATGTCTAAAATTCCACATTCGCAACATCCCTAATACATATGTACGAAAAATGTCAACGTCGATGAGCTGATTACCCGCCCTATTTCCACATCATTGACAAAATTCATCGTATGACTATTGTTAATTACTGCTCCTAAAATACAATATAAGCATTGTTTCGCCGTTGTCGCGTACTCAGTAGGTCATAACAATAACAATGACAATTGTCACCAGCGCTTAAAATAAATTTGCCGCATAGTATTAGGCGCGATAGTAAAGACAATAGTAAGCCGTTGAGTTTTGTCATTGGCGTGGGAATATGGCTGAAAGTTTCTTAATACATATTTAAATTTTGTATTAAAGATGTAAAATCGAGTATAAAATAAAAAAAGAATAAAACTAATCGCTCCAATTGATTTTAAACGAACTTCCCCGCAAGCTATCAATTTAAAATATAAATATGCATTTTAAAATATAAATTCATTCTCTAAATAGTCCAGTGGTTGATACAAAGTAACGGCTAACCGAGAGTAACTTGCAAAGAACGTAAAAAACGCTCAAGTTCTTTATATCTGCCGCCGTAGTACGTATACTTTCAGGCGCTAGTATGATGGATTCTATTGTTAATTCTTTTGGTTAGTGAAATACCGGAAATTAACTTCGACTGTGTTTCACATGACCCAACAGTTAAGTTTCATAAACTTATATGTATGAATAAAATTTTGCATCGTTTTAGGCACCCTTGTTAAGAATTACATTATTTGTTTCCTGTATGAGGGAGTTAGTGACATACAGAAATACGATAAAAGACATCCTTGCACATTAGAAATTACTACGGCTCGGAATCTCATGCAAATGCATGTTTTTACTGGTCATCTTCAAATAGAAATGGCTAAGTTAGCTTTACGAATCATAAAATTTCCTTTAAAATGGCATTCAATCGTTAGTGCATATTTTTGCATATTTTGCAGTAAATGCATGGTTTTGCATATTTTGCAAAAAATACTTGTTTTTGCATATTTATTGCACATATTTTAGTTTATTTTACGATGGTTTTGGCATATTTTTGCTTTTTTTAATTTACAACCATTTAGATTTGGTGTGAAATCTCTCTTTACAAAAAACACCTTATATTTTTTCAAATATTCATCTTCTAGGATAGCCAAGCGGCCATTGAGGCCTCGGTTAGATCTCAACTAATGGAGGACTTAGGAGAGAGCTGACGAACTAGCAAGGTGCAGCTCAGCACTGAATGTGTCCCACGCAAAAATTACAGAAATTTATCACTTAAAAGCCAATCAGAATATTTTAGAGTGTAACTGCCTCTCTATTTATGACGTACTGAAATTCATTAAAGCCGCTAAATGGCTGTAGGTTTTGTAGAGTTGTAGAATCAAAATGGCAAACTTGCTATTTGCTGGTCACCTGGGTTACAATCTACTTAAGCCAACCAAACATTCATATGAACCACAAATATAGTGTCAACCCTGCAAGACAGCTGAGCATCAAATAAGTGCTCATTTTATCATTATCACTAATTACAAAAGTGCTTATTAAAATACTCATTTTTGTTCAGGCGATGGGATAAAACTGAGCACTTTCCCCTTGTTGGTGTAATATTTTACCTCTTCTTACTAATTAAAACTTTGATTAATGAAAAATATATCTGCTCTGCTCTAGAAACTACCAAACTGCTTATTTTCGTTTTTATAAACACATCAGTGCTAATGAATAAAGTACTCATTGTTGTTATTAGCAAGTCCTCAGTGCTAATAAACAAACTACTCATTGTTGTCATTATAAACTCCTCAGCACTAATAATCAAACTACTCATTTTTGTCGTT